>NW_027644770.1:3753439-3904790 GCF_032717465.1 Coenobita brevimanus | reverse complement strand
ATAAAAAAATTAACCATTTTTACCCATTTTCCTGTGAAGCTATGGTGATGAGACCTAGCTAACGGGATAGAGCAGTAAAAAATGGGCTGGGTTGATTAAACGACCGTCGCCGTCGCTCAGTTTTGCTCTTAAAATGTACCGTTTTTCAGATATTTTCAGAATTATGTGTTCTCAGTGCTATGCTACTGGAGGCGCCATTCATCATTTGAAATCTATGGCCCAGGAGGACAATTATTAACCCAGTGAATCCTAGATCACATTTTTAACCTTATTCTTAATACCTCAAGACGATTTTATTTAACATACTAAAGAGCTGTGGCAGTGAAGGTTAACTAAGATATTAATCCATTCGTAGGGGTGACGGGAGCGGCCAAGTAAATAGAGCAGCCAACAGAGAGCTATGTGGCATTTCTTTACTGCAGTGTGTCACCATATCCCGCCCCACACCACCACACATCCCCGCCAGTCCCTCTCTACTCACTAGTTTTCGAAACGACCTAACATTATCTTTCCAAAGCCACTTCATGTAGATGTTGATACAAATAAACGTGAAATACAATTATGTCTGAGTTTCTCTCCTAACCTGAGCATGTCATCAAATAAATAACTGTTATCTTGTGTAATTTCCCTCTTTTAATATTAACAGGCTGAAATATTAGCCGTAAATAACAAGTCTAATTAGATAAGCATCCTGTGAAAATGCTATGAGTACATAATGGGTCAACTAAGGACACCAGAATTTAAGAACAAACCAAAGAAAAGCCAGCGAACTCATGCATGACCAAAAGCACCCCACATGGCCTCCCTAGCACTGAAGTACTGGATACACACTCCAGTTGGCACACACTCCAGCTGGAGGCTCAGTAGTACCCTTAAGACAAACTACTATATGAAAATCTGGTTGGAAAACTTAGAAAGCTTAGAAGTGCAGAGATACCAAGAGCTGAAATAATGCTCAAAATGTCATCTATTGAATTAAAAGGAACCGATCAAGTCAGGCACTGCTCAGATGCCGTAACTCTACCGGACAGAGCTAGCCTGAAGGCTCCACTGTATTCGTCAATTAAATCTGAAATGCTGATCCCTCAAACTAATGATTCTACTACTACTACTACTACTACTACTACTACTACTACTACTGCTACTACTACTACTGCTACTACCACTACTACTACTACTACTACTACTAATGATGATGATGAAAATAATAATAACAATAAATTCCCAGCCCAAAAGTAGTCAAGATACAGAGGGATCCCAGCACCTACATCACTCCAAAATCTCCTTACCTAAAGGCTCGTGGCCAATGAAGTGCAATGTTATCGCACAATAGGACAAAATCAGCTCACGTTTAAGAACACTGTATGTAAAATGAATAAAATGTTAGTTTATGAATTACAGGAGTCTGCCACAATCCTCCATTCGGGGAAAAAATGTATTAGCGGGAAAAATCTAGGCAGAGGCGAATGGGAGAAGGCTGTGGTATTAAACTGTTCGGGGTACTGTCGATATTTTCACTGCCTTTTTCCTTCATATTGAAAATGAAACGAAAAGTTTTATTAATCCCCAAATACGCACATCATTCATAAATTCGAATGGTTCAAAATGAGTAAGGCCAACATAAAATGTGTTGAAGTGCGAAAAACTAACAGAAAGCTGAAATAATCGCTTTTTCTACAATTACAGCCAATAGAGAAGGCCCAATGAAGCTATGTGTTTGGCCAGGTTTATATATCTCTCTATCAGTCTATCTCCCTGTCTGCCTGCCTGATCTGTCTGCCTTTGTCTGCCTGCCTGTCTGTTAAAGCAAGATTATCGGAAAAAGTCAAAAGATTATCCTATTTTTTTTATTTAGGTTTTGAATAAGCCATTCCGAACAAGCCCTTACAATCTGGGGAACGTTGTCGTTGGAAGCCAAGCAGGAAGAGTCAGCGGACAGTGACTAATTTTTCGCAGTTACCCATCCATTTTACTGCTTTTCTCTCAACAGAAAGCCGAGCCCGCAACAGAAAGCCGAGCCCGACTTAGTCTGTGGCGTCACAAAAGGTGCGCGGGGAAGTCATGCAAGCAGATCATCTCTGTCATTACGCTTTGAATTAGGTTAGGATGAAGTAATTCGATATTTACAGCATTCAGTAAAACGTCAGAGCTACAAGGATAAAGGTTCGGCCACCCATCATGTCCGAGACAGAGACTCATCAGTTTCGAAGCATTGTGAGGAACAAGCAATAAACAGTAGGTCAGAGGTAGACTCCGTGGAGAGAGTGCATCAGTACATCTACGTCTACACGATTATTTAATTTTCTGTTACAATACTCTAACATCACAGGTGTTTAGTGATAAAGTGATGTAGTTACTTGAACTGACTGTGAGGCAATGAGTGTTGTTGGCGTCACTTCATAAGCTGGTGGTTAGATTTTGCTGGATTTTCCTGCCATTGTCCTCCTGCCTGTGATCTCACCTTGTTTCCCGCTGCACACCTCAAAAGGTATGCCATTTGGCTTTTTACTACTTCTGTACCTGTTTTACCTCTAACTTGGCTCCAAATTTCCATCTCTCCAATCTGAATGTTGAGATGTAGCAATAGATTAATGTGTAAGAATATGTAAGTCACAAGAAAGGGCTGTGGAAAGGTAGCCACAAAGCGTTGTCTTTTTCTGGCAATGGACCTATGTGAATTAACCTTCGTTTATCTGTCTTCTATATGTCTGTCTCACTCTCTGCCTGTTCCCTCTGTTGAAAGTGACAATTACCTCTCATCCTTCCACAACGTCCTAGATTATCATACCATCATGCAGTATACAAATTTTCTCATCTTAACTTGGCCCAGATTTTCCTCATTTTGCCGCTTAAGGAGGCAGGAGAGGCGGGAAGAAGCGTGGCGTATTGATGAGAGCAGCTGACTTCATAGTACATTACAATATATTTGTGCCCTAACTTTAATAGCATACCTTCTTATGTATGATCGAGATCCTTTGACAAGTTGTGAGCTAACACACACACACACACACACACACACACACACACAAGTATTCTAAGGTAGGACTTGGGGGGGAAGGAAGTGTGTGTGTGTGTGTGTGTGTGTGTGTGTGTGTGTGTGTGTGTGTGTAACACACTCTAACCAAGCCACACTCTAACCAAGCCAAGACTATGAATATTGTCCACTATACTCTTTTTACTCTAACTTGGCCTAAAACTCCCCTATTTTCCGTCCTGAACAAGGAGTTGTAGCAATAGATGAACACTGGAAGATGATGCTGGTCACGAAAAAGTGCTGAGGCAAGGTTGTAGAGCCATAGCATTGTACTTTCTGCCACTGAACTACGTGAAATCAACTGCAAAAGAACGAAAATCTGGGCCAAGTGAAATTGAAAAGAATATATCTCCCGCAGTTTATATATAATGTTTTTTTACGAACATTTATATCAACAGTTACCTTTTTTTCCTTCATAATATGTAAGAACGACGTCGAACCAAGTTTTTGAAAAGATCCAGGAATGTAAGAGTTCTCTATGGTAAGAAATTAAGGAGAAAAGTGTTGTGGGTGTTGGCGGAGCATTGCGGTGAGATGTGCAGGCACACGCATGACTATACACACACACACACACACACACACACACACACACACACACACACACACAATACTCTCTAATGGAACTTGCTGGTGGGAAAATGTGTGTATGTAACTGGTGGTGTGAGAGGTTGCCATGGGAACACAGTAGCACCTCCCACTTTCAGTCAACCAAAGACTTCCCAGAAGCGATATATTTTTGGATCAAGGCTGATTAACATTCTTTTGCAATGTTTTGTATGCAGATTATGGTAAAGCTTGAAGTATTTATACAGCACAGTAGGAGAGCAAGGTGTATTAAGCCAAAATAAATATCTAAGGAAGAGGTGCTAGGGAGTTGTAGAATGAGTTTATAGCTGTAATTTTTACCAGAGCTGCCCATTAAGCTATATGTATTGTTTATCAGACTTAACATGGCTGAGGTCTTATATTTGCTGCTTATTTCTCAAAGCATAATTACAGGCAGAAGAATACGTAAACACTGCTCAACAAATCTTCAAATAGCACTTTTTCTTAACTAGCATCATATTGTATGGTCAGGCTCTTGTTGCAAGCTCAGCATTCAAGATGGAGAGATGGCAATTTTAGGCCAAGTTAAAGTGAAGTTCTATATCCATTCCATAACACCTTTTTCGTGACTATACCGGTCTTCCCTCTAACACGGGCCAGATTTCCATCCTTGTGTAGGTAATTTTACTTCATTTCATGGGTAGCCCAGTGCCAGGAAACATTGACAAAACTTATAATGGCCTCTACATCCTTTACATAGCACTTCTTCGTGACAAGCATCATGTTTTGGTGTTAATCTATTGGTAAATCTCAGCATTCAAGATGGAGAGATGGTAATTTTAGGTCCAATTAGGGAAAAGAGAGTATTGTTCTATAGTCTAGTGTTAATGTATCCTTACAGCTCAGCATTTAAGGTGAGGAGATGGCAATATTAGGCAAAGCGAAAGTGAATTAGAGTATGGTCACACATCTAAGTATAATTTCTGACTTTGTTTGCTACGGTCCCTGATGCTTCCTCTACGATGGTTTTCTCTCTATGCACTCCTAGGCTCCTGAAGACCCAAATCCCAGCTGAATAAAATCGTCTGGAGTCTAATAAATAAAAAGTACTAGAGTTGTCACGATCATTGGAGGGTTAATATTTACAGCATGAACGCTCTTCAGACACTTATAAATAGCTCACAGGGTGCATAATAGCCTCTTGTATTAGCTTGAATAAAATACTAGAGTTACCCTGAAGATGAGAGGGCCTCCGTGCCCTCTAGTGGTTGTAGAAGTAGTTGGGTAAAGTTTCACACAAAGTTTCTGGGCTGAACAAGCATGGCATTCCATTGGTCAGTCAGTGTTACTTCGACGATAAGAGGGTGAGGCTGCGTCGGCTCCGCCTCCTGCTTTAAGTGTTATTTTTTACTGTTTTGTGGTTAAATTTCGATGTTTTTTCCATTAAGATGATTCAGATAGGACACAGAGGTATCTTGCTGCCAAACCAGGAAGTGTCATAGGTCAAATAGATTCCACATGATGAGGGCAATAGACGTCGTTTTGCTGGTTAGGGGGTAGTGATGGTGTGTAGGCTTCTCCTCTTGCTGCAAGTGTTGGGTTTTGCTGTTTTTGCCATTAAGGTGACTAAATTAGGACACACGGGGATATCCTACGGTCATTAGGAAGCGTTGTAGGCCAAAGAAATTGTAGAAAATAAGGGAAATGGGATGTAATTTTAATAGTAGTGTATCGTCACCTATATCTATAGCCCTAATTGTCTAGATATCTATAGCCAGACGGCTTTAAACCAGTAAGGGGTGGCCACAAACAAATAGCCTCCATGTCGCCCTGTACACTCGCCATTTCTCTGCCCTTCCCCCAACGTACACCCGCCTGTCTCGTATACCTCTCTACTCCATCCCTCCATTCCATCCCCTTCACTATGCTCATTTTACTCTAACTTGGCCTAAATTGCAATCTCTTTATCTCGAATGCTAAGTTGTAACAATAGAATATTACGCTAGTCACGAAGAAGTGCTGTTTCAAAGACGCAACTGCGACACGTGAAAAGCTGCAAATGGACGAAAATTTGGGCCAAGTTAAGGTGAAAGGAGTAGAGTACAGAATCCTCCTTGATAACATAAAAGTTTCCGGATTAAAATGAACTAGAAAAATCATCATCATCATCATCATCGTCATCGTCATCGTCATCATCATCGCCATCATCATCATCATCGTCATCGTCATCATCATCATCATCATCATCATCATCATCATCATCATCATCATCGTCATCATCATCATCATCATCATCATCATCATCATCATCGTCATCGTCATTATCATCGTCATCGTCATTATCATCGTCATCATCATCATCATCATCATCATCATCATCATCATCATCATCATCATCATCTATCTACTGCTACTATCTACTGCCAGACGCCTCAGTCATCATCATCATCATTATCATTATTAAATTTTTGCATACCTTCACTCTTAAAAACATGTAGACAGTTTGAGTTACACACTGGTATACGCACATAGTAAATACGCACACAGAGCACGCACATAAGTACGCACACACTGAGAACGCACACTATCACGCACACACTGAATACGCGCGCACTGAACACGCACACAATAAACACGCACACAATAAACACACACACACACACACACACACACACACACACACACACACACACACACACACACACACACACACACACACACACAATAAACACGCACACAATAAACACGCACACACTGAACACGTACACACTGAATACGTACACACTGAACAAGCACAATTTGACTAAGTACACACTGAACAAATACAATTTGACTACGTACACACTTAGCACGTACACACTGATGCACGCACACACCGATGCACGTACACACCGATGCACGTACACACCGATGCACGTACACACCGATGCACGTACACGCCGATGCACACACACACCGATGCACGTACACGCCGATGCACGTACACGCCGATGCACACAGACACCGATGCACGTACACGCCGATGCACACACACACCGATGCACGTACACACCGATGCACGTACACGCCGATGCACACACACACACCGATGCACGTACACACTGATGCACGCACACACCGATGCACACACACACCGATGCACGTACACACCGATGCACGTACACACTGATGCACGTACACACCGATGCACGTACACACCAATGCACGTACACACCGATGCACGTACACGCCGATGCACGTACACACTGATGCACGCACACACCGATGCACACACACACCGATGCACGTACACACCGATGCACGTACACACTGATGCACATACATACCGATGCACGTACACACCGATGCACGTACACGCCGCGGCATGTACGCACTATACAAACACGCGCACACGGAGCAGGCACACACTAATGCACTCACGTATTCGTTCACGCAAACACTGATACAAGCACTGATCAGAGCACGCACGCACACTAATATACGCACACACTGATACACACAGGCACTGATACACACACTCAGATACGAACACAGATACACGCACACAATGATGCACACACACAAGTTCACGCACATACTGATACACACACACACACACACACACACACACACACAAGTTCACGCACATACTGATACACACACACACACACACACACACACACACACACACACACACACACAAGTTCACGCACATACTGATACACACACACACACACACACACACACACACACACACACACACAAGTTCACGCACATACTGATACACACACACACAAGATCACACACATACTGATACACACACACACACACACACACACACACACACACACACACACACACACACACACACACACACACACACTGATGCATGGACTCAGTGATGCTCGGATATTTTAATGTACGCGCACGCGCGCACACACACACACACACACACACACACACACACACACACACACACACACACACACACACACACTAAACAGGTGGTGGGTCATATTTAGCTGACGTGTCGGAGTGTGGAGATACAGATAGGAAACAGAGAGAGAGAGAGAGAGAGAGAGAGAGAGAGAGAGAGAGGGAGGGAGGGAGGGAGGGAGGGGCATGAGGTAAGTCAGGCAGGGAGGAGGAGGGTAGACTGTTGTTGTTCGTGTTCCTCCTCCAAATTCCCCTATTCGTCAACGCGATAGGATGGCCGGGGATACTGTAGAGATGGAAGGCAAAAATGGCAGGAGATAAATTATATAAAATGGTGATCCCTGAACCTCACCTGTATCGAATCGTTGGTGTCGTATCTTTTTTAAAGGATCTAACATGCTTGCATGCGTCGTCGGCCTTGGTCACATCATGGCGGCTCGTCACACTGCACAATCTTTTGCAGCCTCCCTATTCACTCCCTTATCCCTGAAGTCACACACTATGACCTCGTCCCTGGCCTTTTCCGGTCTGCCTGTCGCAGCTCTACCTCCGGCGTTCACACCTCTCTCTCCTCACCCAGTTGTCATCCTCCATCCTCTCCACATGTCCTAACCATCTCAGTCTATCCCTCCTCATCACAACAATACACTTTTCTCCCATCCCGCCTCTTAATTCCTCAATAGTAAACCTAGCCTCCCCCCAAACCCAGGTTTAGCATTTAAGTAAGAACTACACGTCCATCTAATCATTGTTATTTCTGTACGAAATGTGTTGACTACGTAATCCTTGGTTAGGTAAAGATTCGTTTATTCCCCTTGAACCAGAAAGTGACATTATTCTTATTTTATTCTTATTGTTATCAAGCCATTCGCTCTCCTTTATTCAGCTTACGATCAGCCTCCCGTACTAAAGACTTTATTAGTACTGCATCTGACTCCTTCAGTTTGAAAAGTGTACCCCAAGCTGAATAAAATCATCAGGCTGTTGCAAGAATAAAATGAACGACGTTTCTTGGCTGAATGGGTTAACATTAACATGATCATTTGCCCCGACATTATCCGATTTATTCACCATCTCGATAATCTGACTGAGATTTTGGTAGTCATGGTCGGTGACAAGATGGGGCTTTGACCATAATGGCTTTGCAGGTTGGCTCTCATGACTGTACCGTTCACATATTTGCATAAAAGATTGTGATTTACACCCTTCCTTGATCAGGGCATGCGTCTCTTGACGTCATGTGTTGTGTGAACAACGGGGGAGGGGGTGAAGATTGTCAGTACTCCCACCTTCCCCAAGAAATTACTTAAAAAGAAATAATGCGTGTACTCTATTGGATGACGTGGATGTGGACGTATTATAACTACATATTTACACGGTACGGCAATTCCACTATGACACACCAGCTGTTGACAATGCTGGTGCTCTTGGGCCTAAAGAAGCTATTTTTTTTTTTTTTCGGTGACAGTCCCTACTAAGAAATGAGTTCATTATTCACACACACACCCGCCAAGTGGGAGTATACAATAATCCTGGTTAACATCTGTTTATTTCCTGAAGGTGCTCTGAGGTTTATGAAAAGTCCCAGTACACTCCCTTGCTAATTAAACAGCCACGGATGGAAAATATGTTAAATACCATTGTTAAATTTGCCAACATTTACAAACAACCACACTGATATATTTCCAGAGGGTGGATTTTTGTGGATTTGGTACGTCGTAGCAGTGGCTAATAAGTACACACCATCTCTAAACTCCCACCTTCTCTATGCCCGCTAATCCAGTGCCCCGTCGCTACCCCCTCACCTCTTCTCCCTACCCCCCCTCACCTCTTCCCCTCAACCCCCTATCCCCTCTTTCTCCCTACCCACTCCCTCTTTTCCCTACCCTCTCACCTCTTCCCTCCCCCCTTACCTTATCCCTCTACTCCCTCACCTCTTCCCTCTACCCCCCTCACCTCTTTCCTCTACCCCCCTTCCCTCTTTCCTCTACCCCCTCCCCCTCTTCCTGTCTACCCCCCCACCTCTTTCTTCTTCCTTTCTACCCTCCCCTCTTTCTTCTACCCCTCCTCTCTTCCCTTCCCCCTCTTCCCTACTCCCCTCCTCTCTCTTCCCTACTCCCTTCACCTCCTTCTCCTCTACTCCCTCTCTCCTCTTCCCTACCCCCTCATTTCTTCCCTACCCCCTCACCTCGTCCCGACACCCCCTCCCCTCTCTCCCCCTACCCTCTCCTTCCCCTCCCTCCTTCCCTCCCTCCTTCCCTCTTCCCTACCCCCTCCCCTCATCCCCCTTTACCCTGTCACCTCTTCTCCCTACCCCCTCCCCTCTTCCCCCTACTCCCCTCATCTCTTCCCCTACCCCCTCACGTGTTTTCTCTCTACCCCCTCACCTTTTCCCCCTCTTCCCCCCTCACCCTCTTCCCCCTCTTCCCCTCCCCCTCACCTCCTTCCCTACCCCCTCACCCTCTTCCCTCTACCCCCTCACCTCTTCTCCCCCTCTAATTCCCCCTCATTCCTCTTCCCTCACTACCCCCCTCACCTCTTCCCTCTCTACTCCCCCTCACCTCTTCTCCTCTCTACCCCCCTCACCTCACTTCCCTCTACCCCCTCACCTCTTTCCCCTACTCCTTCACCTCTTCCCCTACCCCCTCACCTCTTCTCCTCTACCCCCTCACCTCTTCTCCTCACCCCCTCATCTCTTCCCTCAACCCCCCTTACCTGTTCCCTCCCCCCCCACCTATTCCCTACCCCCCCACCTCTTCCCTCTACCCCCCTCACCCTCTTCCCTACCCCTTCACCTCTTCCCTCTACCCTCCTCACCTCCTCTCCCTTCTTCTACCCCCTCACCTTTTTTCCCCTTCCCCCTCACCTCTTCCCCTTCCCCCTCACCTCTTCCCTACCCCTCACTTTTTCCCCCATTCCCCCCCTCACCTCTTTCCCTCCCTACCCCCTTCACCTCTTCTCCTCTACCCCCTCACCTCTTCCCTCTACTCCCTTTCACCTCTTCCCTCTACCCCCTCACCTCATCCCTCTACCCCTTCACCTCTTCCCTCTACCCCGTCACCTCTTTCCCCCTCTACTCCCTCACCCTCTTCCCTACCCCCTCATCTCTTCCCTCAACCCCCTCCCCTGTTCCCTACCCCCCCACCTTCTTCCCTACCCCCTCACCTCTTTCCCTCTCACCTCCCCTCCCCTTCCCTCTACCCCCTCCCCTCTTCTCTCTACTCCCTCATCTTCTTCCCTACCCCCCCTCACCTCTTCCCCTTCTACTACCCTCCTCCCATCTCCCTGCTACCAGTCAAACCTCCCCTACCCTCACACCTCTGCTCTCCACCTCTCAGGTTGAATTTTTCCATTGACACGAAGAAAGAAGAGGATTTTCGCACGATCAAGCTGGCAGAGGATATTTACACGGCCAGACAAGCAAAGGATATTTACACCGACACGACAGACGACAGGAGTGGGAAATAATAGCTTTCTCCCCAAGTAAAAGGTATTTGAACCATTTTTAAACTTTTTGAAATTTGAAATATTTTTTTCTGAGCTGTTCTCACATCGTACACTTAGTCATGGATTTTGTTTATTGTTAAAAGAGTTATTTTCACACACACACACACACACACACACACACACACACACACACACACACATACACACACACACGCACGCACACACGCACAGGCACACGCACAGGCACACGTACACGCACACGCACACGCACACGCACACGCACACGCACACGCACACGCACACGCACACACACACACACACACACACACACACACACGCACACGCACGAAACACGCACACGCACCACACACGCACAAGCACAGATCTCTCTCTCTCTCTCTCTCTCTCTCTCTCTCTCTCAAATTTTGCACGAGAGCACTGATAGCTGTGTGGTGGTTGTGACGATGGTGATGTCAGCGGTGTTGGTGGTGGTGGCGTGTGGTTGTGATGGTGGTGGTAGTACGTGGTTGTGGGTAGTGGTGATAATGTTATGCTGGTGGTTGTATTACATACGATGGAGTGTGGTTGTGATGGAGTGTGGTTGTGGTGGTGGTGGTGGTAGTGTGGGTGTGGGTGTGATGGTACAGTATGGCTGTGAAGAACTTAAAGGAAGGATGTGTGGAATGGGAAGGAATTGGGTGGAACAAGTTGGGGTTAGAAGACATTGACGTAAGTCGGTAATATAATGTTGGTGTTATGGAAAATAAATCTCTCAGGGAAAATGCGCTACATGAAGCCTCCTATGCCACTCCAGAATACGGGACATAGGCTCCTCAGCAGTAGCATATAGTGCCTACTTGGCCTAATTGATATTTGCTCCCACAGAAAACGATGGAAACGACGGAGGACGAGATGTCAACCCCTGGCCAGCGAGATGGCAACTGCAGGCGAGGGGGAAGGCGAAGCTTGCAGCTCCAGAAGACAAGATGGCAACCTCAGAAGACGAGATGGCAACCTCAGATGACGAGATGGCAACCTCAGAAGACATGGCAACCTCAGAAGACATGGCAATCCTCAGAAGAAGTTGTGGCAACTACGGGAAGAAATGGCAGCTGTAGACGACGAGATGGCCGCTCGAGAACATGGCAAGCCCTGCAGAGGAACTGGTGCGGCAGCGTGTGGTTGTAGCTTGTACTGATAGGTGATGTGGTAGGGAGGGTAGCGCAGCAGCTGTGGCGGCACCTGTATAGCGTTACTCTGGTAGACATTACATTCCTTAGGCACCTTTGATGTTCCTGTATTTCCCCAGGCGATGGAGAGACGGGCTGCACGAGGAGAGACGACGACGGCCGAGAGACCAGGGGAGACCGGAGAGCCTGCAAGGAGATCTGAGCGCCGGATGGACAGGTGACAGGTTGTATTTTTCTTGTATTTTCCTTTAGGGGTATGATTGTGTGTGCGTGATTTTTTTTCTTTGTGTGCGTGTGTGTGTGTGTGTGTGTGTGTGTGTGTGTGTGTGTGTGTGTGTGTGTGTGTTTAGTTCCCAGCATACTAGGCTGGGTGGTGGTGCAGGTAGGTGGGTCTGGGGAGGGAGGGTGGGGTGGGGGGAGGGAGGGAAAGGGGGGAACTTTCCTTTCACTTCCATCTTCCTCTCTCCGTCTGTCCTGTCTGCCTGTCCTTCAGCGCAGCCGAACGTGCTGGGATGGTGTGTCTGTCTGTTAGGTGTCTGTTCTGCTTTAGTGCTTCTTTCTTCTTCCCCACCTTTACTTTTTATGGCGCTTTTTCTCTTTTTTCTGTCGTTCTAGAGTGAGCGTGATGGAGAGAGGGTAGAAGGGCATGAGTAGGAGCGAGGGAGCGAGTTGGGAAGATAGACATAGCACCTACTACATAATATTAATTGCTAAAGGTATCTTGCCCGTATTCAACTGATATACTTTGATAATACTTGAAACATTTCCTCTAGTCCAATACTTTTTGTGATATACTTTTGAGATACTTTAATATATAAAATCTTCTCTGCCAGAGTTACCTAACAGCTTCTGCCATTGCTACTTGTATACTTTGTAAATGTATTGTAATTGTAAACTCTTTGTAAAACACTAAAGATAATAAAAGAATCAGTTGTATATCAACTTTACTTTGCCTTTTATGGTATTACAAATGACTAAAATACAATATCACAGAAAAAAGTAAAAGTATGCAAAGAAAGCATACACATGCTATAATACTCTAGTTCCCAAAGACATGGAACAGAGTACACAGGTAGACTCCAGCACAAGTTAACTTGCTGGTATAAACTCTTGGGTATAAAAACTCATTAATTCAACTTGGACTTTATACCAGTTCCATTATCTCGAAAATCCTAAGTCCAAAAAGCACTCCAATTTGGACTTAGGGATTTTTTTCGAGTGACTGGATGTGGTATAAGTCTTAAGGGCACCAAAACCCTTACTTGACTTAGACTTCCTTATACCCACCAGAGAAGTGGGTATAACGTCTAGGGATATAAAAGCCCTACTTCAACTTAGAAACTGCCTCTCCCCGTATCACATGGTATAGTAACACCTCCATCTACCCCACAATGACTTATTCTTTACCTTTTTGTTGTCTCTGGTCCTCTTCTTCATCACTCGCGTTTCCCCTCTCGCTGCCGCGCATCATCCTCTTTCTTTCTTCTCTCTCTGTACTGTGATCTCCTCCTCGTAAACCTCGGTATCCATATCTATTTCTTCCTCGTTGTCACCCAAGGGGGCCTCCCTTCCCTCGTTCATGGCCATGGCACTAGCCATTTCAGGGGACGTTGGTTTTGTAGTGCATCCGATCAGTTTCAACTCAGCTGTTAAATTACTGTGTGATGAAGCGCTCTGGGAAGCACGTCTGCCTGCCACGGAGGGCAAATTTAAATCCCAACTCCAGTACGAACTGACGTTCAAACTCAAATGCCAACTCAGGTCCCAACACAGTTACCAAACGCAAGTACCAACTTAAGTCTTAACAAAAGTACCAACTCAAGTCATAACTCAAGCTTTAACTTAGTCCCAACTCAAGCGGAAACTTAAGTATCAGCTCAAGCGTCCCAACCCAAGCGCCAACCTAAGTCCCAAGTCAAGTGCCAACGTAAATTACAACTCAAGTGTCAACTTAAGTCCCAACTAATGATTCAACTTAAGTGCCAACTCAAGTGACAACGTGCCAACTCAGGTACGAACATTAATCCCAACACAAGTGAAACCTTAAGTGCCAACTCAAGTGCCAACTTGGGTCAAAACTCAAGCGCCAATGTAGGTTCCAACTCAAGTGCCAACCCATGTCTCAACTCAAGCGCCAACCTTAGTCCCAACTCAAGCATCAGCTTAATCACAACTCACGGGTCAGCATAGGTCCCAACTCAAGTGCCAACGTTAGCTCCAACTCAAGTGCCAACGTAAGTGTCAACGAAAGCTCCAACTAGTGCCAACGTAAATGCCAACTCAAGAGGTAACTTAAGTGCCAACTAAAGCGCCAACTTATACTGCAACTCAAGCGCAAACATATCTCCCAACTCAAGTGACAACATAAGTGCCAACTCAAGTGACAACACAAGTGCCAACTCAAGTGGCAACATAAGTGCCAACTCAAGTGACAAAATAAGCGCCAGCTCAAACGTCAACTCAGGTCCAAACTCATGCGCCAGCTTGGGTCTTAGCTTAAGTTACAACTTAAGTCCCAACTCAAGCTCCATCATGTTTCATCTCAAGCGAAAACTCAAGTCCCAATTCAAGCACCATCTTTAGTCCCAACGAAAGGGCGAGCTTACGTCTCAAATCAAGCATCAACTGAAGTTCCAATTCAAGCACCAGCTTAAGTCCCAACTCAAGCGCCACATTAAGTCCAAACTTAACTGCCAACTTAAGTGCCAAATAAAGTGCTATTGTAAATGATAAGTGCAAATGTGAGTGCCAGTTCAAGTGCCAACTTAAGTGCCAACTCAAATGCAAACTTAAGAGAAAACTCAAATGCCAACTTAAATGCCAACTTAAGTGCAAACTCACGTGGTGACGTAAGTGCCAATTCAAATGTTAAGCTCCGACCAAAGTGCCAAATTAAGTCCCAAATTAAGTGCCAACTTAAATCCAACACAAGCGCCAATTTAAATCCCAACTCAAGTACCAACTATAGCTCAAACTCAAGTGTCAACCCAAGTCCCAACACAGGTACTACTTGGGCCCAAACACAAGTACCAACTGAAGTCCTAACACAAGTACGAGCTCAAGTCCTAACTCAAGCGCTAACTTAAGTCCCAACTCAAGTGCCAACTAAGATCAAAACTCATGCGCCAACTTGTCCCAATCCAAGCACCAACTTAAGTTCCAACTCAAGCACCAACAGAAGTCCCAACTCAAGTACCAACTGAAGTCCCAACTCAAGTGCCAACGTAAGTCACAACTCAAGTGCCAACGTAAGTTACAACTCAAGCACCAACTTAAGTCCCAGTTCACAAGTCAACTCAAGTCCCAGCTAAAGCGCCAACTTACGCTGCATCTCAAGCACCAACATTGATCCCAACTCAATTGAAACCTTAAGTGCCAACTTAGGTCAAAACTCAAGCGCCAATGTAGATCTCAGCTCAAGCGCGTACTTAAGTTCCAACTCAAGCGCCAACTTATGTCCAACTCAGGCGCCAACCTAAGTCCCAACTCAAGCTCTAAAATACGTCTAAACTCAAGCGCCAACTTAAGTCCCAACTCAAGCGCCAACTTAAGTCCCAACTCAAGCGCCAACTTAAGTCCCAGCTCAAGCGCCAACTTAAGTCCTAGCTCAAGCGCCAACTTAAGTCCCTACTCAAACGCCAACTTAAGTCCCAACTCAAGTGCCAACCTAAGTCCCAACTCAAACGCCAACTTAAGTCCCAATTCAAGAGTCAACTAAAGTCCCAACTCAAGCGCCAACTTAAGTCCCAACTCAAGCACCAACTTAAATCCCAACTCAAGCGCCAACTTAAGTCCCAACCCAAGCGCCAACTAAAGTCCCAAGTCAAGTGCGAACTTAGTTCAAACTTGTCCCAATTTAAGTGCCAACTTCAAGCGCCTCAAGTGGCACTCAGATTGCACCTATGTGGAAGTTTTCTACTTAAGTGCCTCTTAAGTTCAAGTTCCACTTAAGTGCCACTGAAGTTCCACTCAAGTTCCACTCAAGTTCCTCTTAAGTGGTTCTTAAGTGGAACTTAAGTGGCACTTAAGTGGCACTTAAGAGGCACTTAAGTGGCACTTAAGTTGCACTTAAGTGGCACTTAAGTTGCACTTAAGTGGCACTTAAGTTACACGTAAGTGGCACTTAAGTTGCACTTAAGTGGCACTTAAGTTGCACTTAAGTGGCACTTAAGTGGCACTTAAGTGGCACTTTAGTGGCACTTAAGTTGCACGTAAGTTGCACTTAAGTGGCACTTAAGTGGCACTTAAGTGGCACTTAAATTGCACTTAAGTTGCACTTAAGTTGCACTTAAGTGGCACTTAAGTGGCACTTAAGTTTCACTTAAGTTCCACTTAAGTTCCACTTAAGTACCACTTAAGTGGAACTTGAACTTAGTGGAACTTAAGTAGAACTCTTCCTGATAGGCGAACTCAAGAGCGAACTTTGAGTCCTAACTCAAGCGCCAACTTAAGTCCCAAATTAAGCGCCAACTTAAGTCCGAACTCGAGCGCTAGCCTAAGTCCCAACTCAAGCGAAAACTTAATTCCCAACTCAAGCGCCAACTTAAGTCTTAACTTAAGAGCCAACCTAAGTCCCATCTCAAGTACCAACTTAAATCCCAACTCAAGCGACAACCTAAGTCCCAATTCAAGCGCCAACCTAAGTCCCAACTGAAGCGTCAAAGTAGGTCCAAACTCAAGCACCAACTTAAGCCCCAACTCAAGCGCCAACTTAAGTCCCAACTCAAGCACCAACTTAAGTCCTAACACAAGCACCAACCTAAGTCCCAACTCAAGCGCCTACTTAGGTCCCAACTCAAGCGCCAATCTAAGTCTCATCTCAAGTGCCAAAGTAGCTCCGAACTCAAGCACCAACTTAAGTACCAAATGAAGCACCAACTTAAGTCCCAACTCAAGCGCCAACGTAAATCCTAACTCAAGCGCCAACTTAAGCCCCAACTCAAGCGCCAACTTAAGTAAAAACTCAAGCGCCAACCTAAGTCCTGACTCAAGCGCGAACTTTGAGTCATAACTCAAGCACCAACTTAAGTCCCAAATCAAGCGCCAACTTAAGTCACGACTCAAGCGCCAAATTAACTTCAAACTCAAACGCCAACCTAAGTCCCAACTCAAGCAAGTCCCAACTCAAGCGCCAACTTAAGTTCTAACTCAACCGCCAAACTATTTCCCAACTCAAGCACCAACTTAAGTCCCAACTCAAGCGACAACCTAAGTCCCAACTCAAGCACCAAAGTAGATCCCAACTCAAACCCCAATTCAAGTGCCAACTTAAGTCCCAACTCAAGCACCAACTTAAGTCCCAACACATGCACCAACCTAAGTCCCAACTCAAGAGCCAATTTAAGTCCCAACTCAAGTGCCAACTTAAATTCCAACTCAAGCGCCAACTTAAGTTTCAACTCAAGGGCCAACTTAAGTCCCAACTCAAGCGCCTACTAAAGTCCCAACTCAAATGCCAACTTAGTTCCAACTTGTATCAGTTTAAGTGCCAACTTATGTGCCTAAAGTGGCATTCAGATGGCACCTATCCGGAAGAGTTCTACTTAAGTTCCACTAAGTTCAAGTTCCACTTAAGTGGTACTTAAGTGGTACCTAAGTGGAACTAAAGTACAACTTAAGTGGAACTTAAGTGGAACTTAAGTGCCACTTAAGTGCCACTTAAGTGCCACTTAAGTGCCACTTAAGTGCCACTTAAGTGCAACTTGAGTGCAACTTGAGTGCCACTTAAGTGCCACTTAAGTGCAACTTGAGTGCAACTTAAGTACCACTTAAGTGCCAATTATGTGCCAATAAAGTGCCACTTAAGTGCCAATTAAGTACCACTTAAGTGCCACTTAAGTGCAACTTAAGTGCCACTTAAGTTGTACTTAAGTTGCACTTAAGTGCCACTTGAGTTGCACTTAAGTTCCATTTAAGAACCACTTAAGAGGAACTTGAGTGGAACTTGAGTGGAACTTCAGTGGCACTTAAGTGGAACTTGAACTTAAGTGGCACTTAAGTAGAAAACTTCCACATACTGTAGGTGCAATCTGAGTGCCACTTGAGGTACTTGAAGTTGGCACTTAAATTGGGACAAGTTTGAACTAAGTTCGCACTTGACTTGGGACTTTAGTTGGCGCTTGGGTTGGGACTTAAGTTGGCGCTTGAGTTGGGATTTAAGTTGGTGCTTGAGTTGGGACTTAAGTTGGCGCTTGAGTTGGGACCTAAGTTGACTCTTGAATTGGGACTTAAGTTGGCGTTTGAGTTGGAATTAGGTTGGCGCTTGAATTGGGACTTAAGTTGGCGCTTGAGTAGGGACTTAAGTTGGCGCTTGAGTTGGGACTTAAGATAGCGCTTGAGCTGGGACTTAAGTTGGCGCTTGAGTTGGGACTTAAGTTGGTGCTTGAGTTGAGACGTATTTTAGAGCTTGAGTTGGGACTTAGGTTGGCGCCTGAGTTGGACATATGTTGGCGCTTGAGTTGGAACTGCGCGCTTGAGCTGAGATCTACATTGGCGCTTGAGTTTTGACCTAAGTTGGCACTTAAGGTTTCAATTGAGTTGGGATTAATGTTGGTGCTTGAGATGCAGCGTAAGTTGGCGCTTTAGTTGGGACTTGAGTTGACTTGTGAACTGGGACTTAAGTTGGTGCTTGAGTTGTAACTTACGTTGGCACTTGAGTTGTGACTTACGTTGGCACTTGAGTTGGGACTTCAGTTGGTACTTGAGTTGGGACTTCTGTTGGTGCTTGAGTTGGAACTTAAGTTGGTGCTTGGATTGGGACAAGTTGGCGCATGAGTTTTGATCTTAGTTGGCACTTGAGTTGGGACTTAAGTTAGCGCTTGAGTTAGAACTTGAGCTCGTACTTGTGTTAGGACTTCAGTTGGTACTTGTGTTTGGGCCCAAGTAGTACCTGTGTTGGGACTTGGGTTGGGACTTAAGTTGGCGCGTGAATTGGGACTTATGTTGGCGCTTGAGTTGGGACTTAAGTTGGTGCTTGAGTTGGGAGCTACTTTGGCACTTGAGTTTGGGCTTAGGTTGGCGCTTGAGTTGGGACTTAAGTTGGCGCTTGAGTTGGGACTTAAGTTGGCGCTTGAGTTGGAATTTCAGTTGGCGCTTCAGTTGGGACTTAAGTTGGCGCTTGAATTGGGACTTATGTTGGTGCTTGTGTTGGGACTTACGTTGGTGCTTGAGTTGGTTCTTAAGTTGGCGCTTGAGTTGGGACTTAGGTTGGTGTTTGTGTTGGGACTTAAGTTGGCGCTTGAATTGGGACTTAGGTTGGTGCTTGTGTTGGGACTTAAGTTGGTGCTTGAGTTGGGACTTAAGTTGGCACTTGAATTGGGGCTTGAGTTGGGATCTACTTTGGTGCTTGAGTTGGGACTTAGGTTATCGCTTGAGTTGGGACTTAAGTTGGTGCTTGAGTTGGGAAATAGTTTGGCGGTTGAGTTAGGACTTAAGTTGGCGCTTGAGTTGAGACTTAAGTTTTCGCTTGAGGTGGGACTTAGGTTGGCGTTTGAGTTGGGACTTAGGTTGGCGTTTGAGTTGGGACTTAAGTTGGCGCTTGATTTGGGACTTAAGTTGGTGCTTGAGTTATGACTCAAAGTTCGCGCTTGAGTCAGGACTTAGGTTGGCGCTTGAGTTTTTACTTAAGTTGGCGCTTGAGTTGGGGCTTAAGTTGGCGCTTGAGTTAGGATTTACGTTGGCGCTTGAGTTGGGACTTAAGTTGGTGCTTCAGTTGGGACTTAAGTTGGTGCTTCATTTGGGACTTAAGTTGGTGCTTGAGTTCGGAGCTACTTTGGCACTTGAGTTGAGACTTAGGTTGGCCCTTGAGTTGGGACCTAAGTTGGCCCTTGAGTTGGGACTTAGGTTGGTGCTTGAGTTGGGGCTTAAGTTGGTGCTTGAGTTTGGACCTACTTTGGCGCTTGAGTTGGGACTTAGGTTGGCGCTTGAATTGGGACTTAGGTTGTCGCTTGAGTTGGGACTTAAGTTGGTACTTGAATTGGGACTTAGGTTGGCTCTTAAGTTAGGACTTAAGTTGGCACTTGAGTTGGGAATTAAGTTTTCGCTTGAGTTGGGACTTAGGTTAGCGCTCGAGTTCGGACTTAAGTTGGCGCTTAATTTGGGACTTAAGTTGGCGCTTGAGTTAGTACTCAAAGTTCGCTCTTGAGTTGGGACTTAAGTTGGCGCTTGACTTGGGACTTAAGGTCGCGCTTGGGTTGCGGCTTAAGTTTGCAATTGAGTTGAGACTTATGTTGGAACGCTTGAGTTGGGACTTAAGTTCGCGCTTGAGCTTGGACCTATGTTGGCGCTTGAGTTTTTACCCAAGTTGGCACTAAGGTTTCACTTGAGTTGGGATTAATGTTGGTGCTTGAGATGCAGCATAAGTTGGCGCATGAGTTGGGACTTGAGTTGACTCGTGATTTGAGATTTATGTTGGTGCTTGAGTCGTTACTTGCGTTGGCACTTGATTTGTAACTTACGTTGGCACTTGAGTTGGGACTTTAGTTGGTGCTTGAGTTAGGACTTCAGTTAGTGCTTGAGTTGGGACTTCAGTTGGTGCTTGAGTTGGGACTAAAGTTGGTGCTTGGATTGGGACAAGTTTACACTTGACTTGGGACTTAAGTTGGCGCTTGAATTGAGACCTTAGTTGGCTCTTAAGTTGGGACTTAAGTTAGCGCTTGAGTTAGGACTTGATCTCGTACTTGTGTTAGGACTTAAGTTGGTACTTGTGTTTGGACCCAAGTGGTACCTGTGTTGGGACGAATTGACACGAGTTTGATCATTAGGTGGTACTTGAGTTGGGATTTGAATTGGCGCTTGTGTTGGAATTAAGTTGGCACTTGTTTTAGGACTTAAGTTGGCACTTGTTATAGGACTTAAGTTGGCACTTATTTTGGGACTTAATTTGGCACTTGAGTCGGAGCTTTAGTTATTTGAACTGAAACTTACGTCACCAAGTGAGTTTGCACCTAAGTTGGGATTTGCGTTTGCACTTAAGTTGGCATTCGCGTTTGCACTTAGGGTAGCATTTGCGTTTCCAGTTAAGTTGACATTTGAGTTTTCTCTTCAGTTTGCATTTGAGTTGGCACTTAAGTTGGCACTTGAATTGGCACACAAGTTTGCACTTATCATTTACGTTAGCAATTTATTTGGCATTTACGTTGGCAGTTAAGTTTGGACTTAAGTTTGCACTTGAGTTGGGACTTAAGCTGCTGCTTGAAATGGAACTTAAGTTGGTGCTTGAGTTGGGACCAATGTTCGCCCTTTAATTGGGACTAAATGTGGCGCTTGAGTTGGTACTTAAGCTTGCGCTTGAGATGAGACTTCTTGCCGCTTGAGTTGGGACTTTAGTTGTCACTTGAGCTGGGATCTAAGTTGGCGCTTGAGTTTGGACCTGAGTTAGCATTTGAGTTGGCACTTATTTTGTCCCTTGAGTTTACGCTTATGATGTCACTTGAATTGGCTATTGTGTTGTCACGAGTTGGCACGTAAGTTATCTCTTGAGCTGGCACTTACGTTGGCACGAGTTGGAGCTTACACTGGCACTTGAGTTGGAGCTTACCTTGGCACTTAAGTTGGGAACTATGCTGACCTTTGAATTGTAATTAAGCTGGTGCTTGAGTTGAGACTAATGTTGGCGCTTGAGTTGAGACATGGGTTGGCACTTGAGTTGGGACCTACGTTGGCGCTTGAGTTTTGCCCCAAGTTGGCACTTGAGTTGGCACTTAAGGTTTCACTTGAGTTGAGATTAATGTTCGTACTTGAGTTGAAACGTTGTCACTTGAGTTGGCACTTAAGTTGATTCATGAGTTGAGACTTAAGTTGGCACTTGATTTGTAACTTACATTGGCACTTGAGTTGAGACTAGGTTGGCGCTTGAGTTGGGACTAAGCGCTTGAGTTATGACTTGAGTTGGTACTTGTGTTAAGACTTAAGTTGGTACTTGCGTTTGGTACCTGTGTTGGGACATGAGTTGGCACTTGAGTTTGAACTTTAGTTGGAACTTGAGTTGGGATTTAAATTGGCCCCTGTGAAGAGAGGAGGGGGAGGGGTAGAGGGAGGAGAGGAAGGGGGAGTCGTAGGGGGAGGAGAGGAGAGGGTACGAGGACGGGCAAGGAGGGGAGAGAAAGAGGGGGCGAAGGAGAAAATGGAAGGAAGGGAGGAAATGCTGAAAAGAACTGGGAAGGAGAATATGGAAGGAGGTGAAAAGAAAGGAAGGAAAAGGAGTGGAAATGGTGAAAAGAATTAGGAAGAGGAAAAGGGAACTGGATGGGAAAAAGTGAGGAAGGGGAAACAAGGAAAGAAAGAGACGTCGAGGAAAGGAAGGAAGGAAATAAGGAAGAATGGAAGGAAAGGAGAGAAGGAGTTACCCTGAGACGTAAGGTGAAGCAAGGTCGTTCCCACAAAGGTTCAAGACAGGCAGACAAAAGATGAGAGAGAGAGAGAGAGAGAGAGAGAGAGAGAGAGAGAGAGAGAGAGAGAGAGAGAGAGAGAGAGAGAGAGAGAGTCTGACTGTAAAATATCCCATTCTTTGAGGAAGGAGAGTCAGAACATCTTCAAAGCAAATATCCTCATCAGCAGTGCTGGGAACGCTACTAATAAAAAGTAGCGGCGCTCCCATTCCCGTTACTAGCCTGAAAAAGTAGTGGCGTTACTGTTTTCGCTACTTGATACGAAATGTAGCGGTGCTCCCGCTCCTGCTGCTTTGGATAAGAAAAACGTACACGAAGGAAAGGTTAACAAAAATCTGTGATATAGCAATACACTATATACTGTTTTGATAATATTAGTCAGTCTGAGTGGTTATGTTGTGTACCAGTAATGTCAGTATACACTTATACTGAATAAATAAAATCATACATGTCGGTGTCACTTTAATGAAGCTTAGAACCGAAGGTACAGGAAATAAGCTATTTACTGTATAATGTAACAAATGCTCTTTTACACTGTTACCTAGTATACCTACTGAAAGTAACATACGTAAGTAACAGGCAAAAAAATGTAGCCTACCTTTAATACATATTATATAGATTTATTATATTTTCAATGATACTCATTTAAGATATATACGAAAACGAGAGTAAAAATGAACTGGGGCTTTCTGTTAAAGGCTATACAATGGCAATGTTTTTTCCATTACCTTAAACTGAAAGTAACATACTTTTACGAAATAATAACGTAGTGCGTAAGAATTAGTCTGAAAGAGAGAGTGAGGGAGAGAGCGCAAGTTAGAGACGGGAATAGTTAGAGGTGTGTGTGTGTGTGTGTGTGTGTGTTAGCATTGCCTACATCTAGCTGACATCCTTATTTATCTTTAGGCCTACTTAATTTAAATGATCGATAATTAACTAGCAACTTCCTGTCTAATTATTGCACAATTACTAATAAATAATATATATATAGTTTAATAAATTACTGATGTAATGTAGAACAAACATCCTTAATTGACAGAATTGACGAAAGTAGTATTTTTCGTCATTAATAAATGCAACCAAACCGTCGGCATATCTGTATGTACTCACGACTCCGGACTGTATTCGTCGCGTGAGTAGTGAGGAGCGCGGTAACGCGTGAGTACAGCCAAAAAGTAGCGGCGCTCTCAGTTCCGCTACTGGCTAAAAAAAAAAAGTAATGGCGTTACCACCATCGCTATTAAAATAGTAGCGGCGCTATTCCCAGCATTGCTCAAGTGCCATCCCATGTTTCAACTCAAGCGCCAACCTTAGTCCCAACTCAAGCACCAGCTTAATCACAACTCAGGGGTCAGCATAGGTCCCTACTCAAGTGCCAACGTAAGCTCCAACTTAAGTGCCAACGTAAGCTCCAACTCAAGTGCCAACGTAAGTGCCAACGTAAGCTCCAACTCAAGTGCCAACGTAAGTGCCAACGTAAGCTCCAACTCGTGCCAACGGAATTGCCAACTCAAGCGCTAACTTAAGTGCCAACTAAAGCGCCAACTTATGTTGCAACTCAAGCGCAAACATAACTCCCAACTCAAGTGACAACACAAGTGCCAACTCAAGTGACAACATAAGTGCCTACTCAAATGCCAACTCAGGTCCAAACACAAGCGCCAACTTGGATCCCAGCTCAAGTGACAGTTTAAGTCCCAATTCAAGCGCCAACATGTCTCAGCTCAAGCGCAAACTTAAGTACCAACTCAAGCGCCATCTTTAATCCCAACTAAAGGGCGACCTTAGGTCCCAACTCAAGTACCAAGTTAAGTTCCAATTCAAACACCAGCTTAAGTCCCAACTCAAGCGCCAACTTAAGTCCAAACTTAACTGCCAACTTAAGTGCCAAATAAAGTGCTAACGTAAATGATAAGTGCAAACCTGAGTGCCAATTCAAGTGCCAACTTAAGTGTCAACTCAAATGCCAACTTAAGAGACAACTCAAATGCCAACTTACGTGCAAACTCACGTGTTGACGTAAGTGTCAATTCATATGTTAACTAAAGCTCCGACTTAAATACCAAGTTAAGTCCTATAACAAGTGCCAACTTAAGTCCTAAAACAAGTGCCAACTTAAATCCAACACAAGAGCCGATTTAAATCCCAAATCAATTACCACCAAAAGTTCAAACTCAAGTGTCAACTCAAATCCCAACACAGGTACCATTTGGGTCCAAACACAAGTACCAACTTAAATCCTAACACAAGTACGAGCTCAAGTCCTAACTCAAGCGCTAACTTAAGTCCCAACTCAAGCGCTAAATAAGGTCTCAACTCAAGCGCCAACATAAGTCCCAACTCAAGCGCCGACTTGTCCCAATCCAAGAACCAACTTAAGTCCCAACTTAAGCTCAAACTGAAGTCCCAACTCAAGCACCAACTGAAGTGCCAACGTAAGTTAAAACTCAAGCACCAACTGTAGTCCCAGTTCAAGTGCCAACGTAAGTTACAACTCAAGTGCCAACGTAAGTTACAACTCAAGCACCAATTTAAGTCTCAGTTCACGAGTCAACTCAAGTCCCAACTCAAGCGCCAACTTATGCTGCATCTCAAGCACCAACATTAATCCCAACTCAGGTGAAACCTTAAGTGCGAACTTGGGTCAAAACTCAAGCACCAACTCAGGTCCCAACTCAGGTACCAAACGCAAATACCAACTTAAGTCTTAACACAAGTACCAACTCAAGTCATAACTCAAGCGGCAACTTAGTCTCGACTCAAGCAGCAAGTTAAGTATCAACTCAAGCGTCAAATGAATTCCCAACTCAAGTGCCAACATAAGTTACAACTCAAGTGCCAACTTAAGTCCCAAATCATGAGTTAACTTAAGTGCCAACTCAAGTGACAACGTGCCAACTCAAGTACGAATATTAATCCCAACTCAAGTGCCAACCCATGTCTCAACTCAAGCGCTAACCTCAGTCCCAACTCAAGCATCAGCTTAATCACAACTCAATGGTCAGCATAGGTCCCAACTCAAGTGCCAACGTAAGCTCCAACTCAAGTGCCAACATAAGTGCCAACGTAAGCGCCAACCCAAGTGCCGACGTAAGTTTCAACGTAAGATCCAACTCAAGTGCCAACGTAAGTGCCAACTCAAGAACTAACTTAAGTGCCAACTAAAGCGCCAACTTATGTTGTAACTTAAGCGCAAACGTAACTCCCAACTCAAGTGACAACATCAGTGCCAACTCAAGTGACAACACAAGTGCGAACTCAAATGCCAACTCTGGTCCAAACTCAAGCGCCAACTTGGGTTCCAACTCAAGCTCCAACTTGGGTTCCAACTCAAGCTCCAACTTAATTCCCAATTCAAGCGGCAACCTAAGTCCCAACTCAAGCGCGAACTTAAGTCCCAACTCAAGCGCGAACTTAAGTCCCAACTCAAGCGCCAACTTAAGTTCCAACTCAAGCGCCAACTTAAGTTCCAACTCAAGCGCCAACTTAAGTCACAACTCAAGCGCCAACTTAAGTCCCAATTCAAGCGTCATCTTAGGTCCCATCTGAAGCCTCAACTTAAGTTCCAACTCAAACGCCAACTTGAATCCCAACTCAAGCGCCAACTTAAGTCCCAACTCAAGCACCAACTTATGTCCCAGCTCAAGTGCCAACCTATGACCGAACTCAAGCGCAAACTTAAAGACCCATCTCAAGTTCCAACTAAAGTCCCAACTCAAGTGCCAACTTAGTTCCCAACTTGTCCCAGTTTAAGTGCCAACTTAAGTGCCTCAAGTGGCACTCAGGTGGCACCTATGTGGAAGTGTTCTACTTAAGTGTCGCTTAAAGTTCAAGGTCCACTTAAATGCCACTTGAGTGGAACTTGAGTGGCACTTAAGTGGAACTTGATCTTAAGCAGCAGTTAAGTAGAACACACACACACACACACACACACACACACACACACACACACATACATTCTCTCTCTCTCTCTCTCTCTCTCTCTCTCTCTCTCTCTCTCTCCCCTAACCAACAAAGATTCAAGGGTGAATTTGCATCTGTAATTACTTAAGCTTTACGAATTATTTTTTTTATGCATGGAAGAAGGAACCAAAGGCCAGAAGCCCGCACGATTTCTCCCTCCCAGAAATTAAATACATTAATAAGAGGGCTGAATTCAGGATGTGTTCATTTGGAGATGCCTGGATGCACTGCGTTTGAAAGACTGAAGGTCATAGGCAGTAGGAAATACAGAGGAAGACAGTTCCAGAGTTGACCTGTTCCATACATGGAGGACTGGGAGTAAATCGTATAGAAAAGAGATGAGAGCAGGGTTGGAGTAATTGTAATTGTAATTTAACTGAAATGTAATTATTTAGAAATATTGTAATTGTAATCATAATTGTAATTAAAAGTAAAATTGAAGTAATGAAATGTAATTGTAATTGAAAAGTTAATTGTAATTAAATTGGTATTATGAAAGGGAAGGAGAGTGGTAGTGGTAAGTTTATCCCATACCCAGCTGTCATTATGGGATTAAGATGCCACAGGATTAACCCAGCTAAGCCGCGTTTTGACAGTTCTCCTGCCTTTGTCCTCAACACTCTCATGGCACCTGACCCACCTGAGTCGAGGCCACCGAGAAAAGTGGCCTGGGTTGAGCTGGGTTGTGATAATTTTGATGGTCGACACACAGCATTTAACACTGCATCTGCCTATGAGGAAATTGTCAATCGGTTCAGTATTCAAGGGAAAGTAAAGAAAGTTGTAGCTGATGATGCATCTTAATGGTGAAAGTATTTGACATTTCCTTCCCAAGTTTCTACATAGATCAGAAGCAAGAGGAGGCTGGAAATTCGTGTGACCCCAACATCGCTGATGAGGATATTTGCTTTGAAGATGTTCTGACTTTCCTTCCTCAAAGAATGGGAGGTTTTGCCAGGCCTTTAGTTCCTTGTTCCTAACATTAAAAAAAAAAAAATACTCAGCAACTTCCCTGTCTTCCTTCTCAACGCAGTCTACATCCAAACAGTTTCAGATCTGTAATAAGATAGTGACCCAAATATCTTTACTTCGTTATCTAAAAATTGTCTGAACTTCTCTATGGATCCTTGATTTATTATTTATTATTAGGTGTGAATATTGTTAGGTTTATGAAAGAGATGATTCATTGTGTGTGTGTGTGTGTGTGTGTGTGTGTGTGTGTGTGTGTTATTTTTAGCGCATTTAATCAGGCAGATTCCCAACTATCAGCTCAGTTGATTATAACTCCAATACTACCAGCACCCCTACTGCTACAATTACTACTATTACTACTACTACTACTACTACTATTACCACTACTAAACACGCAATCACCTAAAAAAATATAATTGTGTGTGTGTGTGTGTGTGTGTGTGTGTGTGTGTAGCCGACCTGACCTCATGTAGGGCTCCTCGGATGCGTGTTTGTAATTGTGTGTGCGTGTGTATGTGTGTGTCCCTGACCTCATAGTGACCGTATGTGCGTGTGTGTACGTGTCAACACCCAGAAGAGAGTTGTTTGGTGGGAGTTTCATTAAAACATCCGGTGGTCAAACACACACACACACACACACACACACACACACACACACACACACACACACACACACGTTTATATACTCGTAGTACACACACTCACATATCAACACATAGATACACACATGCACTCAAACGCACACATCCATATACATGTACACCTATATTTTCTCGGCACTTTTCCGTACGTCACACACACACACACACACACACACACACACACACACACACACACACACACACACACACAATACTCTCTAACGGGAGTTGGTTTTGGGGAAATGTGTGTATGTAAATTTGGGGGTGTGGGGAGGTTGCCATGGTAACACACTGGCCCCGCGCGCGCGCACACACACACACACACACACACACACACACACACACACACACACACACACACACACACACACACACACACACACACACACACACACACACACACACACACACACACACGCAAACACAAACATTGCAACCACACTAAAACATACACCCCCCATCACCTCACTCCCCCACACATAACACATCCACCCACCCACCCACACACCAACCCACACACACACACACACACACACACACACACACACACACACACACACACACACACACACACACACACTCAGACTCACAGACACATACACACACACGCAGACAGACACACACACATTGCAAGCATATCAAACCATAAACCCCCACCCCCCACCCCAGACACACACAACACATCCACTTACACACACACACACACACACACACACACACACACACACACACACACACACACACACACACACACACACCATTGAAACTTACCAAATGACTGATATTAACTAGGAGAGTGATATGGGTGAGGTGGAAGAAGGGGAAAGGAAGGGGTAGACCGAGGATGAGATGGAGGGGTGGAGTAGAGAGGCATATGAGAGAGGAGGGTGTACTTTGGGGGGAGGACAGTGATATGATCGGGGACAGGGCGACATGTAGGTGATTTTTTTGTGGCCACCCCTTACTGGATTAAGGCGTCTTGAGAGAGAGAGAGAGAGAGAGAGAGAGAGAGAGAGAGAGAGAGAGAGAGAGGCCAATAGATGTGTGTGTATCAGAGTTCATAATTAAAATATTCACGTCTATCTATTTATCTATCTTTATACTTACCTAAATCTACCAGACCAAAACTAATCTACTTTTACTGACTCCCCTACCCTACCCTACCGTACCTTACCCTACCCTACTTTACCCTACCCTACCCTGCTCTGTCCTACACTACCCTACCCTACTTTACCCTACCCTACCCTACCCTGTCCTACACTACCCTACCCTACCCTACCTTACCCTACCCTACAATACCCTACCTTACCCAACTCTACACTGCTCTACCCTACCCTACCTTACCCTACCCTACCCTGCCCTACCTTACCCTACCCTACCCTACCCTACCCTACCCTACACTACCCTACAGTACTCCACCCTGCCCTACCCCAAGGTCTAGTGACGTCACGCGGCACCTGAGCCCACCACTCCAGCAGGGTTAAGATTTATGCCCCAGGGTGAAACGTCCAATAGATCGGGGTCTCATTTACTACGTAAAACCTGGGGGTGGGATAGGTAGAATAGGACTGACAAACAACAGCTTGCAAACTACATCCGTTTTTCTTTACTTCACACACACACACACAAACACACACACACACACACACACACACACACACGCACGCACGCGCACACACACACACACACACACACACACACACACACACACGCACGCACGCACGCACACACACACACACACACACACACACACACACACACACACACACACACACACACACACACACACTGCAATGGAGGAGGATGGAGTTGACACTGGAGAGGGAAGAGGCTGGCAGTGGCACTGGCACAGGAAGAGGTTGGCAGTGGCACTGGCACAGGAAGAGGTTGGCACTGGCACTGGCACAGGAAGAGGTTGGCACTGGCACTGGCACAGGAAGAGGTTGGCACTGGTAGAGCAGGAGGATGACACTGGTAGGGGAAGAGGTTGGCACAGGAGGAAGAATGGGTTGGCAGTGTGGGAGGCAGTGGTTGCTGCTGTAGTGCAAGTAAGATACTGGAGGCGCCATCTATCAGGCTTAAAATTTGTGGCCCAGGAGGACGAGCCTGGCATTGAAAACACAAAAGTGTAAATATCTCGAAAACGGTGCATTTTAAAGCAAAACTGAGCGACGGCGACGGCCTTTTTATCACCCTTCCCCATTTTTTACTGCTCTTTCCCGTGAGCTGGGTCTCATCACCATACCTCCAAAAGGGAAATGGGTAAAAATGGGTAATTATTTTAAATGTGGCATTTTACAGGAAACCAAATGAGATATTTAGCCCAAAGTGAAGTGGGTAATAGATGTAGGTTTTATTTAAAAATGGTATCCAAGATTTTTTCTGTAAATACTGGGGTTCGATAGGTATAATAGGGAGAAAAAAACAATCAAATAAATCTACGGGAGTTTCACTCCTCTGTTCAGAGAGTTTCTTCCATGTGACCGCGTTTCTTCATGGATCTTGACTAGAAAACCGATACCGAACCCCAGTATTTACAGGGAGAATCTCGGATACCATTTTCAGATAAAACCCACATCTATTACCCGTTTCACTTTAGGCTAAATGCCTCGTTTGGTTTCCTCTCAAATGCCACGTATAAAAAAATTAACCATTTTTACCCATTTTCCTGTGAAGCTATGGTGATGAGACCTAGCTAACGGGATAGAGCAGTAAAAAATGGGCTAGGTTGATTAACCGACCGTCGCCGTCGCTCAGTTTTGCTCTAAAATGCACCGTTTTCGAGATATTTGCACTTATGTGTTCTCAGTGCTATGCTACTGGAGGCGCCATCTATCAGGCTTGAAATCTATGGCCCAGGAGGACAATTATTAACCCAGTGAATCCTAGATCACATTTTTAATTTTATTCTTAATACCTCAAGACGATTTTATTTAACATACTAAAGAGCTGTGGCAGTGAAGGTTAACTAAGATATTAATCCATTCGTAGGGGTGACGAGCGGCCAGTAACAGGAGCAGCCAACAGAGAGCTATGTGGCATTTCTTTACTGCAGTGTGTCACCATATCCCGCCCCACACCACCACACATCCCCGCCAGTCCCTCTCTACTCACCAGTCTTCGAGACGACCTAACATTATCTTTCCAAAGCCACGAAGTGTAGATGTTGATACAAATTAAAGTGAAATACAATTATGTCTGAGTTTCTCTCCTAACCTAAGCATGTCATCAAATAAATAACTGTTATCTTGTGTAATTTCCCTCTTTTGATATTAACAGGCTGAAATATTAGATGTAAATAACAAGCATAATTAGATAAGCATTCTGTGAAAATGCTCTGAGTACATAATGGGTTAATTAAGGACGCCAGAATTTAAGAACAAACCAAAGAAAAGCCAGCGAACTCATGCATGACCAAAAGCACCCCACATGACCTCCCTAGCATTGAAGTACTGGATATGTTGGTACTCCATTATCTGTGTTAGTCATGGAGGCTCAGTAGTACCCTTAAGAAAAACTATTATATGAAAATCTGGTTGGAAAACTTTGAAAGCTTAGAAGTGCAGAGATACCAAGAGCTGAAATAATGCTCAAAATTTCATCTATTGAATTAAAAGGAACCGATCAAGTCAGGCACTGCTCAGATGCCGTAACTCTACCGGAAAGAGCTAGCCTGAAGGCTTCACTGGTATTCGTCAATTAAATCTGGAATGCTGATCCCTCAAACTAATGATTCTACTACTACTACTACTACTACTACTGCTACTACTACTACTGCTACTACTACTACTGCTAGTACCACTACTACTACTACTACTACTAATGATGATGATGAAAATAGTAATAACAATAAATTCCCAGCAGAAAAGCAGTCAAGATACAGAGGGATCCCAGCACCTACATCACTCCAAAATCTCCTTACCTAAAGGCTCGTGGCCAATGAAGTGCAATGTTTTCTCAAAATAGGACAAAATCAGCTCACGTTTAAGAACACTGTACGTAAAATGAATAAAATGTTAGTTTATGAATTACAGGAGTCTGCCACAACTCTCCATTCGAGGAAAAAATGGTTAAAGGGAAAAATCTAGGCAGAGGCGAATGGGAGAAGGCTGTGGTATTAGACTGTTGGGGGTACTGTCGATATTTTCACTGCCTTTTTCCTTCATATTGAAAATGAAACTAAAGCTTTATTAATCCCCAAATACGCACATCATTCATAACTGACGTGGTCTGGTACGAGTATGGCTGAACATAAAATGTGTTATGCGAAAAACGACCAGAAAAAATAATCGTTTTTTCTACAATTACAGCCAACGGAGAAGGCCCAATGAAGCTATGTGTTTGGCCAGGTTTATATATCTCTCTATCAGTCTATCTCCCTGTCTGCCTGCCCATCTGTCTGCCTTTGTCTGCCTGCCTGTCTGTTAGCAAGATTATCGGAAAAAGTCAAAAGATTATCCAATTTTTTAATTTAGGTTTTGAATAAACCATTCCGAACAAGCCCTTACAATCTGGGGAACGTTGTCGTTGGAAGCCAAGCAGGAAGAGTCAGCGGACAGTGACTAATTTTTCGCAGTTACCCATCCATTTTACCGCTTTTCTCTGAACAGAAAGCCGAGCCCGACTTAGTCTGTGGCGTCACAAAAGGTGCGCGGGGAAGTCATGCAAGCAGATCATCTCTGTCATTACACTTTGAATTAGGTTAGGATGAAGTAATTCGATATTTACAGCATTCAGTAAAACGTCAGAGCTACAAGGATAAAGGTTCGGCCACCCATCATGTCCGAGACAGAGACTCATCAGTTTCGAAGCATTGTGACGAATATGCAATAAACAGTAGGTCAGAGGTAGACTCCGTGGAGAGAGTGCGTCAGTACATCACGTCTACACGATTATTTAATTTTCTGTTACAATACTCTAACATCACAGGTGTTTAGTGATAAAGTGGACGGGCATTTGAACCGATTGTGAGGCACGAGTGTTGTTGGCGTCACTTCATAAGCTGGTGGTTAGATTTTGCTGGATTTTCCCGCCATTGTCCTCCTGCCTGTGATCTCACCTTGTTTCCCGCTGCACCCTCAAAAGGTATGCCATTTGGCTTTTACTACTTCTGTACTCGTTTTACTCTAACTTGGCCCAAATTTCCATCTCTCCAATCTGAATGCTGAGATGTAGCAATAGATTAATGCAAGAATATGTAAGTCACAAGAAAGGGCTGTGGAAAGGTAGCCACAGCGTTGTCCTTTTCTGGCAATGACCCATGTGAATTAAGCGGCAAAATGAGGAAAATCTGTCTTCTAAGATGAGAAAATTTGTATACTGCATGATGGTATGATAATCTCGACGTTGTAAGCGACAATTACCTCTCATCCTTCCACAACGTCCTAGATTATCATACCATCATGCAGTATACAATTTTTCTCATCTTAACTTGTCCCAGATTTTCCTCATTTTGCCGCTTAAGGAGGCAGGAGAGGCGGGAAGAAGCGTGGCGTACTGATGAGAGTAGCTGACTTCATAGTACATTACAATATATTTGTGCCCTAACTTTAATAGCATATCTTCTTATGTATGATCGAGGTCCTTTGACAAGTTGTGAGCTAACACACACACACACACACACACACACACACACACACACACACACACAAGTATTCTAAGGTAGGACTTGATGGGGGGGAAGGAAGTGTGTGTGTGTGTGTGTGTGTGTGTGTGTGTGTGTGTGTGTGTGTGTGTGTGTAACACACTCTAACCAAGCCACACTCTAACCAAGCCAAGACTATGAATATTGTCCACTATACTCTTTTTACTCTAACTTGGCCTAAAACTCCCCTATTTCCGTCCTGAATGCTGAGTTGTAGCAATAGATGAACACTGGAAGATGATGCTGGTCACGAAGAAGTGCTGAGGCAAGGTTGTAGAGCCATAGCATTGTACTTTCTGCCACTGAACTACGTGAAATCAGCTGCAAAAGGACGAAAATCTGGGCCAAGTGAAAGTGAAAAGAATATATCTCCCGCAGTTTATATATAATGTTTTTTTACGAACATTTATATCAACAGTTACCTTTTTTTCCTTCATAATATGTAAGAACGACGTCGAACCAAGTTTTTGAAAAGATCCAGGAATGTAAGAGTTCTCTGTGGTAAGAAATTAAGGAGAAAAGTGTTGTGGGTGTTGGCGGAGCATTGCGGTGAGATGTGCAGGCACACGCATGACTGTACACACACACACACACACACACACACACACACACACACAATACTCTCTAATGGAACTTGCTGGTGGGAAAATGTGTGTATGTAACTGGTGGTGTGAGAGGTTGCCATGGTAACACACAGGCACCTCCCACTAGTCAACCAAAGACTTCCTTAGCGATATATTTTTGGACAAGGCTGATTAACATCCTTTTGTACGTTTTGTATGCAGATTATGGTAAAGCTTGAAGTATTTATACAGCACAGTAGGAGAGCAAGGTGTAATAAGCAAAATAAATAGCTAAGGAAGAGGTGCTAGGGAGTTGTAGAATGAGTTTATAGCTGTAATTTTTACCAGAGCGTTCCATTAAGCTGTATGTATAGCTTATCAGACTTAACATGGCTGAGATCTTATATTTGCTGCTTATTTCTCATAGCATAATTACAGGCAGAAGAAGACGATAACACTGCTCTACATATCTTCAACAGCACTTTTTCGTGACTAGCATCATATTCTAATGTCAGGCTCTTGTTACAGCTCAGCATTCAAGATGGAGAGATGGCAATTTTAGGCCAAGTTAAAGTGAAGTTCTATATCCATTCCATAACACCTTTTCGTGACTATACCGGTCTTCCTCTAACACAGGCCAGATTTCCATCCTTGTGTAGATCATTTTACTCATTTCACGTAGCCCAGTGCCAGGAAATGACAATGGTATGGCTCTACATCCTTGACATAGCACTTCTTCGTGACTATCATCATGTTATGGTGTTCATCTGTTGTTACAACTCAGCATTCAAGATGGAGAGATGGTAATTTTAGGTCCATTTAGGGAAAAGAGAGTATTGTTCTATATTCTAGTGTTAATGTATCCTTATAGCTCAGCATTTAAGGTGAGGAGATGGCAATATTAGGCAAAGTGAAAGTGAATAGAGTATGGTAAACATCTAAGTATAATTTCTGACTTTGTTTGCTACGGTCCCTGATGCTTCCTCTACGACAGTTTTCTCTTATGCACTCAGGCTCCTAAGACCCATCCCCAGCTGAATAAAATCGTCTGGAGTCTAATAAATAAAAGTACTAGAGTTGTCACGATGATAGAAGGGTTAATATTTACAACATGAACGCTCTCAGACACTTATAAATAGCTCACAGGTGCATAATAGCCTCTTGTATTAGCTAGAATAAAATACGAGAGTTACCCTGAAGATGAGAGGGCCTCCGTGCCCTCTAGTGGATGTAAAAGTAGTTGGGTAAAGTTTCACACAAGTTTCTGGGCTGAACAAGCATGGCATTCCATTGGCCAGTCAGTGGTACTCGGACGATAAGAAGGTGAGGCTGCGTCGGCTCCGTCTCCTGATGTAAGTGTTAAATTTTACTGTTTTGGGGTTAAATTTCGCTGTTTTTGCCATTAAGATGATTCAGATAGGACACAGAGGTATCTTGCTGCCAACCAGGAAGTGTCATAGGTCAAATAGATTCAACAGATGAGGGCAATAGACGTCGTTTTGCTGGTTAGGGGGTAGTGATGGTGTGTAGGCTTCTCCTCTTGCTGCAAGTGTTGGGTTTTGCTGTTTTTGCCATTAAGGTGACTAAATTAGGACACGGGGATATCTTACGGTCAGCTAGGAAGCGTTGTAGGCCAAAGAAATTGTAGAAAATAAGGGAAATGGATGTAATTTTAATAGTCGTGTATCGTCACCTATATCTATAGCCCTAATTGTCTAGATATCTATAGCTAGACGCCTTAAACCTGTATGGGGTGGCCATAAACAAATCGCCTCCATGTCGCCCTGCACACTGCCATTTCGCTGCCCTCCCCGCAACGTACACCGTCTCTCTCGTATACCTCCCAACTCCATCCCTCCATTCCATCCCCTTCACTATGCTCATTTTACTCTAACTTGGCCTAAAATTGCAATCTCTTCATCTCGAATGCTGAGTTGTAACAATAGAATATTATGCTAGTCACGAAAAAGTGCTGTTTCAAAGACGCAACTGCGACACGTGAAAAGCTGCAAATGGACGAAAATTTGGGCCAAGTTAAGGTGAAAGGAGTAGAGTACAGAATCATCCTCGATAACATAAACATTTCCGGATAAATAAGAACTAGAAAAAATTATCATCATCATCATCATCAAAATTACCACACCATCACCACCACCACAGCCACCATCGTAGCCGTCATCATCATCATCATCATCATCATCATCATCATCATCATCATCATCATTAACTTTTTTCATACCTTCACTCTTAAAAACATGCGTACAGTTTGAGTTACACACTGGTATTCGCACACAATAAAGACGCACACACACCACGCATACAGTAAGTACGCACACACTGAGAACGCACACAATAAACACGCACACACTGAACACGCACACGATAAACACGCACACAATAAACACGCACATACTGAACACCCACATACTGAACACGCACACACTGAACACGCACACAATAAACACGCACACAATAAACACGCACACACTGAACACCTACACACTGAACACGTACACACAACACGTACACACAGAACACGCACAATTTGATTAAGTACACACTGAGCACATACAATTTGACTACGTACACACTGATGCACGCACACACCGATGCACGCACACGTTGCGGCATGTACGCACTATACACGCGCACACGGAGCAGGCACACACTAATGCACGCACGTGTTCATTCACGCAAACACTGATACGAGCACTGATCAGAGCACGCACACACACTAATATACGCACACATTGATGCACACAGGCACTGATACACAAAGGCACTGACACACAGGCGCTGATACACAGAGGCACTGATAAACACAGGCACTGATACGAGAACAGATACACGCACACAATGATGCACACACACACAGGTTTACGCACATACCGAGACACACACTCACACAGGTTCACGCACATACCGACACACACACACACACACACACACACACACACACACACACACACACACACACACACACACACACACACACACACACACACACACACACACACACACACACACACACATACACACACACACACACGCACAGGCTGAACACGTACACACTGAACACGTACACACTGAACACGTACACACTGAACAAGTACACATTGAACACGCACACACTGAACACGCACAATTTGACTAAGTACACACTGAACACTCACAATTTGACTACGTACACACTTAGCACGTACACACTGATGCACGCACACGCTGTGGCATGTACGCACTAAACACGCGCACACGAAGCAGGCACACACTAATGCACGCACGTATTCATGCACGCAAACACTGATACAAGCGCTGATCAGAGCACGCACGCACACTAATATACGCACACAGATACACACAGGCACTGATACACACAGGTACTGATACACACAGGCACTGATACAACCACACTCAGATACGAGCACAGATACATGCACACAATGATGCACACACACACACAGGTTCACGCACATACTGATACACACACACACACACACACACACACACACACACACACACTGAACACGTATACACTGAACACGAACAATTTGACTACGTACACACTTAGCAAGTACACATTGATGCACGCACACACCGATGCACGTACACGCTGCGGCATCTACGCACTAAACACGCGAACACGGAGCAGGCACACACTAATGCACGCACGTATTCATTCACGCAAACACTGATACAAGCACTGATCAGACCACGCACGCACACAAATATACGCACACACTGATACACAAAGGCATTGATACACACAGGCACTGATACACACACGCCCTGATACACACAGGCAATGATACACACAGGCACTGATACACGCACACTCAGATACGAGCACCTATACACGCACACAATGATGCACACACACACAGGTTCACGCACATACTGATGCACACACACACACACACACACACACACACACACACACACACACACACACACACACACACACACACACACACACACACACACACACACACACACAAACACAAAAAACACGCACACACTGAACACGTACACACTGAACACACACAATTTGACTACTACACATTTAGCACGTACACACTGATGCACGCACACACTCAAGCACGCACACTGATGCACGCACACACTGACGCACGCACACACCGATGCACGCACACACCGATGCACGCACACACCGGTGCACACACACACACCGATGCACACACACACCGATGCACGCACACGCTGTGGCATGTACGCACTAAACACGCGCACACGGAGCAGGCACATACTAATGCACGCACGTATTCATTCACGCAAACACTGATACCAGGACTGATCAGAGCACGCACGCACACTAATATACGCACACACTGATACACACAGGCACTGATACACACAGGCACTGATACACACAGGCACTGATACACACAGGCACTGATACACGCAGGCACTGATACACGCACACTCAGATACGAGCACAGATACACGCACACAATGATGCACACACACTGGTTCACGCACATACTGATACACACACACACACACACACACACACACACACACACACACACACACACACACAGCCACTAAACAAGTGGTGGGTCATATTTAGCTGACGTGTCGGAGTGTGGAGATACAGATAAGAAATAGAGAGAGAGAGAGAGAGAGAGCGGGGGGGAGAGGCATGAGGCAAGTCAGGCAGGGAGGAGGAGGGTAGACTGTTGTTGTTCGTGTTCCTCCTCCAAATTCCCCTATTCGTCAACGCAATAGGATGGCCGGGGATACTGTAGAGATGGAAGGCAAAAATGGCAGGAGATAAATTATATAAAATGGTGATCCCTGAACCTCACCTGTATCGAATCGTTCGTGTCGTATCTTTTTTAAAGGATCTAACATGCTTGCATGCGTCGTCGGCCTTGGTCACATAATGGCGGCTCTCCACACTGTACAATCTTTTGCAGCCTCCCTATTCACTCCCTTATCCCTGAAGTCACACACTATGACCTCGTCCCAGCCCTTTTCAGGTCTGCCTCTAGCAACCCTACTGTACCTCCGACGTTCACACCTCTCTCTCCTCACCCAGTTGTCATCCTCCATCCTCTCTACATGTCCTAACCATCTCAGTCTATCCCTCCCCATCACAACACCAATACACTCCTGTCCCATCCTTCCTCTTAATTCGTCAATAGTAAACCTAGCCTCCCCCCCAAACCCAGGCCTAGCATTTAAGTAAGAACTACACGTCCATCTAATCATTGTTATTTCTGTACGAAATGTGTTGACTACGTAATCCTTGGTTAGGTAAAGATTCGTTTATTCCCCTGAACCAGAGTGACATTATTCTTATTTTATTCTTATTGTTATCAAGCCATTTTATTCAGCTTACGAGCAGCCTCCCGTACTAAAGACTTTATTAGTACTGCATCTGACTCCTTCAGTTTGAAAAGTGTACCCTAAGCTGAATAAAATCATCAGGCTGTTGCAAGAATAAAATGAACGACGTTTCTTGGCTGAATGGGTTAACACTAACATGATCATTTGCCCCGACATTATCCGATTTATTCACCATCTCGATGACTGACTTTTTTTTTTTTTTTTTTTTATGTGTCCAACTCTGGGCAAAGGCTTCAGGGCCTATATCTTGGGGGCAGTAGCCTATCCCAAGGCCCAGTAGTCCTCCAACACCTCCACATGTCACCACTTCGGCGCTAACACCCAACGTCCATATTGAGTACATGCTAGGGCTGTCTCATACAGGACTGGTGTATTGGTATTAGCGGGGGTATTTTTACGACATGTCGGCGGGTCATCTGGTAGATCAGGACAGTCTGCTTTTTTTAATGAAATTCAAATCCTTAAACTGTCCCCTGCCCCAGCCAGGATTCGAACCTGGGTCCATCAGGACTGCAAGCCGCCTCTCTACCGATTCAGCCACCGCCTCCTGACAGATTTTGGTAGTCATGGTCGGTGACAGGATGGGGCTTTGACCATAATGGCTTTCAGGTTGGCTCTTATGACTGTACAGTTCACATATTTGCATAAAGATTGTGATTTACACCCTTCCTTGATCAGGGCATGCGTTCTGACGTCATGCGTTGTGTGAACTACGGGGGGAGGGGGGTGAAGATTGTCTGTACCCCCACCCCCCCAAGAAATTACTTAAAAGAAATAATTCGTGTACTCTATTGGATGACGTGGATGTGGACGTATTATAACTACATATTTACACGGCACAGCAATTCCACTATGACACGAGCTGTTGACAATGCTGGTGCTCTTGGGTCTAAAGAAGCTATTTTTTCGGTGACAGTCCCTACTAAGAAATGAGTTCATTATTCACACACACACCCGCCAAGGGAGATACAATAATCCTGGTTAACATCTGTTTATTTCGAAGGTGCCCTGAGGTTTATGAAAAGTCCCAAACACTCCTTGCTAATTAAACAGCCGATGGAAAATATGTTAAATACCATTGTTAAATTTGCCAACATTTACAAACAACCACACTGATATATTTCCAGAGGAAGATTTTTGTGTTTTGGCGTCGTAGCAGTGGCTAATTGTACACACCATCTCTAAACTCCCACCTTCTCTATGCCCACTACAGTCCCCTTTCCCTACCCCCTCACCTCTTCCCTACCCCCTCACCTCTTCCCTACCCCCTCACCTCTTCCCTACCCCCTCACATCTTCCCTACCCCCTCACCTCTTCCTTACCCCCTCACTTCTTCTCTACCCTCTCACCTCATAACTACCCCCTCACCTCTTCCCTATACCCCCCTCACCTTTTCCCTCTACCCCCCTCACCTTTTCCCTCTACCCCCCTCACCTCTTCCCTCTACCCCCCCTCACCTCTTCCGTCTACCCCCTCACCTCTTCCCTCTATCCTCTCACCTCTTCCCTCTACCCCCCTCACCTCTTCCCTGTACCCCCCCTCACCTCTTCCGTCTACCCCCTCACCTCTTCCCTCTACCCCCTCACCTCTTCCCTCTACCCCCTCACCTTTTCCCCCTTCCCCCCTCACCTCTTCCCTCTACCCCCCTCACCTCTTCCCTCTACCCCCCTCACCACTTCCCTCTACCCCCTCACCTCTTCCCTACCCCCCCACCTCTTCCCTACCCCTCCACCTCTTCCCTCTACCCCCCTCACCTCTTCCCTACCCCCCTCACCTCTTCCCTTTACCCCCCCACCTCTTCCCTCTACCCCCCTCACCTCTTCCCTCTATCCCCCTCACCTCTTCCCTCTACCCTCTCACCTCTTTCCTCTACCCCCTCACCTCTTTCCTCTACCCCCTCACCTCTTCCCTCTACCCCCTCACCTCTTCCCTCTACCCCTCGCCTCTTCGCTACCCCCTCATTTCTTCCCTCAACCTCCCTCCCCTGTTCCCTACCCCCCCACCTCTTCTCTACCCCCCCACCTCTTCCCTCTACCCCTCACCTCTTCCCAACCCCCTCCCCTGTTCCCTACCCCCTCACCTCTTCCCTACCCCCTCACCTCTTCCCTACCCCCTCATCTCTTCCCTACCCCCTCACCTCTTCCTTCTACCCACCCCCCCCTCCCATCTCCCCGCTACCAGTCAAACCTCCCCTACCCTCACTCCTCTGCTCTTCACCACTCAGGTTGAATTTTTCCATTGACACGAAGAAAGAAGAGGATTTTCGCACGATCAAGCAGGCAGAGGATATTTACACGGCCAGGCAAGCAAAGGATATTTACACCGACACGACAGACGACAGGAGTGGGAAATAATAGCTTTCTCCCCAAGTAAAAGGTATTTGAACCATTTTTAAACTTTTTGAAATTTGAAATATTTTTTTCTGAGCCATTCTCACATCGTACACTTAGTCATGGATTTTGTTTATTGTTAAAAGAGTTATTTTCACACACACACACACACACACACACACACACACACACACACACACACACACACACACACGCACACGCACACGCACACGCACACGCACACGCACACGCACACGCACACACACACACACACACACACACACACACACACACACACACACACACACACACACACACACACACACGCACACGCACGAAACATGCACACGCACCACACACGCACAAGCACAGATCTCTCTCTCTCTCTCTCTCAAATTTTGCACGAGAGCACTGATAGCTGTGTGGTGGTTGTGACGGTGGTGGCGTGTGGTTGTGATGGTGGTGGTAGTACGTGGTTGTGGTAGTGGTGATAATGTTATGCTGGTGGTTGTATTACGATGGAGTGTGGTTGTGATGGAGTGTGGTTGTGGTGGTGGTGGTGGTAGTGTGGGTGTGGTGATGGTACAGTATGGCTGTGAAGAACTTAAAGGAAGGATGTGTGGAATGGGAAGGAATTGGGTGACAAGTTGGGGTTAGAAGACATTGACGTAAGTTTGCAATATAATGTTGGTGTTATGGAAAATAAATCTCTCAGGGAAATGCGCTACGAAGCCTCCTATGCCACCCAGAATACGGGACATAGGCTCAGCAGTAGCATATAGTGCCTACTTTGGCCTAATTGATATTTGCTCCACAGAAAACGATGGAAACGACGGAGGACGAGATGTCAACCCTGGCCAGCGAGATGGCAACTGCAGGCGAGGGGGAAGGCGAAGCTGCAGCTCCAGAAGACAAGATGGCAACCTCAGAAGACGAGATGGCAACCTCAGATGACGAGATGGCAACCTCAGAAGACATGGCAACCTCAGAAGAAGTTGTGGCAACTACGGAAGAAATGGCAGGTGTAGACGACGAGATGGCCGCTCGAGAACATGGCAAGCCCTGCAGAGGAACTGGTGCAGCGTGTGTTGTAGCTTGTACTGATAGGTGATGTGGTAGGGAGGGTAGCAGCAGCTGTGGCGGCACCTGTATAGCGTTACTCTGGTAGGCATTACATTCCTTAGGCACTTTTGATGTTCCTGTATTTCCCCAGGCGATGGAGAGACGGCTGCGAGGGAGAGACGAGACGGCCGAGAGACCAGGGGAGACCGGAGAGCCTGCAGGGAGATCGGAGCGCCGGACAGGACAGGTGACAGGTTGTATTTTTCTTTGTATTTTCCTTTAGGGTATGATTGTGTGTGCGTGATTTTTTTTTCATTGTGTGTGTGTGTGTGTGTGTGTGTGTGTGTGTGTGTGTGTGTGTGTGTGTGTGTGTGTGTGTGTGTGTGTGTGTGTGTGTGTTTAGTTCCCAGCATACTAGGCTGGGTGTGGCAGGTAGGTGGGTCTGGGGAGGGAGGTGGGGTGGGGGGAGGAGGGAAAGGGGGACTTCCTTCCACTTCCATCTTCCTCTCCGTCTGTCCTGTCTGCCTGTCCTCAGCGCAGCCGAACGTGCTGGGATGGTGTGTCTGTCTGTTAGTGTCTGTCTGCTTTAGTGCTTCTTTCTCTTCCCCACCTTTACTTTTTTATGCGCTTTTTCTTTTTCTGTCGTTCTAGAGTGAGCGTGATGGAGAGAGGGTAGAAGGGCGAGTAGGAGCGAGGGAGCGAGTTGGAGATAGACATAGGACCTACTACATAATATTAATTGCTAAAGGTATCTTGCCCGTATTTAACTGATATACTTTGATAATACTTGAAACATTTCCTCTAGTCCAATACTTTTGTGATATACTTTGAGATACTTTAATATATAAAATCTTCTGCCAGAGTTACCTAACAGCTGCTGCCATTGCTACTTGTATACTTTGTAAATGTATTGTAATTGTAAACTCTTGTAAAACACTAAAGATAATAAAAGAATCAGCTGTATATCAACTTTACTTTGCCTTTTATGGTATTACAAATGACTAAAATACAATATCACAGAAAAAGTAAAGTATGCAAAGAAAGCATACAATGCTATACTCTAGTTCCCAAAGACATGGAACAGAGTACACAGTAGACTCCAGCACAAGTTAACTTGCTGGTATAAACTCTTGGGTATAAAAACCCACAATTCAACTTGGACTTTATACCAGTTCCACCATCTCGAAAAATCCTAAGTCCAAAAAGCACTCCAATTTGGACTTAGGATTTTTTCGAGTGACTGGATCTGGTATAAGTCTTAAGGGCACCAAAACCCTTACTTCGGACTTAGACTTTATACCCACCAGAGAAGTGGGTATAACGTCTAGGGATATAAAAGCCCTACTTCAACTTAGAAACTGCCTTCCCCGTATCACATGGTATAGTAACACCTCCATCTACCCCACACGACTTATTCTTTACCTTTTTGTTGTCTCTGTCCTCTTCTTCATCACTCGCTTCCCTCTCGCTGCCGCGTATCATCCTCTTTCTCTTCTCTCTTGTACTGATGACCTCCGTAAACCCGGTATCCATATCTATTTCTTCCTCGTTGTCACCCAAGGGGGCCTCCCTTCCCTCGTTCATGGCCATGGCACTAGCCATTTCAGGGGACGTTGGTTTTGTAGTGCATCCGATCAGTTTCAACTCAGCTGTTAAATTACTGTGTGATGAAGCGCTCTGGGAAGCACGTCTGCCTGCCGCGGAGGTCAAGGACAGAATGAAGAGGGTGTATGTAGGTGAAGTGGATGGAGGGAGAGGGAGGGGTAGACCGAGGATGAGGTGGAGGGATGGAGTTGAGAGGTATATGAGGGGGTGAGTTGGGGGGAGGGTAGTCAAATGGTGGGTGACAGAGCGACTTGGAGGCGTTTTGTCTGCGGCCACTCTTTGCGGGATTAGGGCGTCGGGCTATAGATAGATAGATAGATCTATCGGTGGATAAATCAATAATTATATGGTGTCACGGTAGGGTCAGGCTCCATATTACCTCACCCTTACCAGCTTACTTCGGCATTTGTCAGGTTAATATACATAATACATTCACTGTTATGTCCATCCATCTCTCTCATTCTCCTCATCTCACCCTGTTTACTCCCCTCTCATCATCATCATCATCATCATCATCATCATCATCATCATCATCATATTTCCCAGTTCTGTATTATATAACCATGTTTTTTTTTTTTTTTTTTTTTTTTTTTTTTACATACTACATAAATGTAAGATGTGTTGTACTTCATGAATATAGGATATGGCTGTATGATAGGCCAGCCAGTTGCAAGTATTGGTTGTGTGTGTGTGTGTGTGTGTGTGTGTGTGTGTGTGTGTGTGTGTGTGTGTAATTCACCGGGTCGGTCAGGATCACTTGATGGTCGTGATCGTCAGCTTTTACCCTCCCGGAAGGGAGCTGAGAGCTCATATAGTCCGATCTAAGGGCAAGGCTGTGACCACACACGCACACACCAGTCCCCTTGCTCAAGGGGGACAGTAACCACCCACTTCGTCAGTGAAACTTTTCGCAACGTGTGTGTGTGTGTGTGTGTGTGTGTGTGTGTGTGTGTGTGTGTGTGTGACTTAACCCATTAGCTGTGGTGGCTTGTCTTCAGTTAACATAAAATCGCTTACTGTATGCTGAAGTATATATACATATATATTTATTTTCCGGTCACAGTGTTCATCTAGCACGTCATATACTGTTCAGTTCTGCCGAGTTGCTCTTAGCTGAACGTATCGATGTAACGTTAGCCAAAACAAAATACCGTCTTTGTAACTAATTCGCATCTTACAGTTTCGATATCTAATCTCATTGTTCGTACATCACGATACTTTAGGCAGACAAGAAAATAATCTACCGAAATAGAAAACGCTAGTTACATGGATAACTGATATATTTTTCGTTCCTGGACTAGGCACATTTTACCCCTCTCCTATTCTGTCCTACTTTAGCCTAAACCAACCCATCCTAACCTACTTTTCTCCGCCCTACACTACCCTACCCCAGCCTACCCTGCCCTAGCGTTCCCTACCCTATCCTACTGCTGAGGTCTCCTGTAGGGATACTCGTTCTTCGGTTTTTGCCAGGCTTAGGGAGGTGGAGGAGATTAAGGTGTTGGACATCCGTTCTGGGGGCGGAGAGACTTACAACATCCCTTTGTCTTGTTGTAAACTTTGGTCTACCCTTTCCCTGTCATGACACTTCTCCGGAGTCGATAATATTCCCCATGCAATGCTGAGGTACCTGGATGATGAAGCAGTGTTTTTTTTTTTTTTTTAATAGGAAGGGGGGGGGAAGGAAGGTTGTGTGGAGGGGAAGGGAAAGTGGGAAAGGAGGAAGGAAGGAGGAGTGGAAAGATGGTGGGCTGGCCACCTTGCTTTTTTTTTATGGTTTGTTTGTTTAATGGTTTGTTTGTTTAATGGTTTGTTTGTTTATTTATTTATTTATTTAATTGTTTATTTGTTTAATCATTTTATTTGTATTTTTATTTGTTGTATTTATAATTTTGTTTTATTTATTTGTTTGTATAACTAGCTAGCTAGCTAAATGGTTCGTTGTTTTTTGTGGTTGATGTCGGGTGGTTTGTTGGCGACTAGCAACAGTATTGCAGTCTTTTGTGGACACTTGTCAGTGTTTGTTGGTAGATGCGGCTACTGTTTGGGTAACTTGTTTGAGTTCATTTCGTTCCCGTAGAGTTTCATAGGGAGTGTATGGGATGTGGGTCGTTGTGAGATGCGGGACTCGCTAGCGGGAGTTAGGTCGGGCTGGGATTGTAGTTCTGGTGGGAGTTTTAGTAGATGGGGACAGGGTCTGGGTTTTCTGCTATGGTTTTTAGGCTGCTTGGGAACCATTTGTGTAAGATGAGGTTCCTTTCCTCAGTGATGTTTTTTAAGGTGTTGTACGTTTCGTTATCAAATTCTTCGATTTTTTCCCATATTTTTTTGGCTTGGTTGTGTACTTTAATATTCAAGGGTTTGGTTTTGGTGATTGTATGTATTTGTTCTGTAGTTAAGGTGTAGGGGTAGTGTTGGTTGGTTGCAAATCGGAGAGCCTTATTTTGGATTGTTTGTAGTTTCCTTAGTTGAGTGTGGCTGAAGGTGTGTGTAGGGATGGGTAGATATTCGAGGATGGGAAGAACAAGTGCTTTGACTAGGTGGGTTTTAATTTTTATTGGCATGTCTTTGAATCTGTATAATCGACTGAGTGCTCCAGTGGCTTTTTGTCTCCTGTCATTTGTGCTAACGAGGTAGCCTGTTGAGTTGATCTTGAAACCTAGTATTTTCCCTTCCTCCTTAAATTCAATTAATTCGTCATTAATTATTAGTGGCTCTTTTCTTTTGTTTGCTAGTTGAATTACTGAAAATTTATTAATGTTTGTTCGTATTTTCCACTGATTTTCATAAGCGTTTATTTTCTCAGCTTCTTGTTTGGTTCTGGAATTCATAACGTTCCTTGCTGGGCCTGGGTAGTTTACGATCTGGGTAATGTCGTCGGCATAACTGATATTTATGCCGTGTGTTGCTTGAGGGGTGTTACTTGTGAAGATGGTGAAAAGAGTTGGGGACAAGACACTCCCCTGGGGGACACCACAACCCAGGGTAAAGCTGGCACCAGTGTAATTATTTATCTTAATTTTGGCTTTCCTATCATCTAAAAAATCGCATAGGATTTTCTCAGTTATTGTAAGGAGGTTAAGGTGGAGGAGTTTGTGTTTAAGACCGAGGTGCCACACCTTGTCGAAGGCTTTTGTGATGTCCCTGAGGACCACGTGACACTGACCCTTGTTGGCTTTGTTTATTACAATATGTTCTGTTGCGACGGTGATCGCATGTGTGGTGCCTCTGTGGAATCGGAACCCGTATTGGTTTGTGTTGTATAAGTCATTGTTTTCTAGGTGTATTCTTAGTCTATTGTTAATTATTCGTTCTAGGATTTTTCCAGGGACTTCTAATAGAGATATTGGTCTGTGGTTTTCCACTAGATGAGGATTTTTATTCTTTTTAGGGATTAACTTTATTGTTGCTTCTTTAAACTTGTCTGGGAAATATCCAGCTGAGATGGTTGCATTAAATATGTGTCTTAGAGTTTCTTTGGCTATGCTGGGGAGGTTGGATAGAATAGCTTTGTTGACTCCGGTTTCTCCTGGGCAGGTTTTTCTCATGTTTTTTATGATGGCAGTAATTTCTCCTTCCGTGATGGGGGAGGTAAAGATTGTGTCAGAATCTAGTCTGGCTGGGTCTGCTGAATGATATGGAGTGAGTCTGTCGTGGTTGTTGATTAGATATTCTCTTACGTTGTTTTCGTGTGTTTGGTCGTTTTGTTCTTCGTCCTGTTCTTGAAAAATGGATTCCCAGTGTGATCTGTGGGTGTTTTCTTTTTCTGAGGGGGAGTGTTTTCTTTCTCCGTGGGGGTCAAGTATGTAGTGTGGGTCGGGGTTAGAGTAGCCTGAGAGAGTTTTTATTTTTCGCCAGAAGATGGTGGGGTCGTTGTACTTGCTAATTTCGCCGAACTTGCAAAGTTCGCCGAACTTGCCAATTTCGCCGAACTTGCCAATTTCGCCGAACTTGCCAATTTCGCCGAACTTGCCAATTTCGCCGAACTTGCCAATTTCGCCGAACTTGCAAAGTTCGCCGAACTTGCCAATTTCGCCGAACTTGCCAATTTCGCCGAACTTGCCAATTTCGCCGAACTTGCCAATTTCGCCGAACTTGCCAATTTCGCCGAACTTGCCAATTTCGCCGAACTTGCCAATTTCGCCGAACTTGCAAAGTTCGCCGAACTTGCCAATTTCGCCGAACTTGCAAAGTTCGCCGAACTTGCCAATTTCGCCGAACTTGCCAATTTCGCCGAACTTGCCAATTTCGCCGAACTTGCCAATTTCGCCGAACTTGCCAATTTCGCCGAACTTGCCAATTTCGCCGAACTTGCCAATTTCGCCGAACTTGCAAAGTTCGCCGAACTTGCCAATTTCGCCGAACTTGCAAAGTTCGCCGAACTTGCCAATTTCGCCGAACTTGCCAATTTCGCCGAACTTGCCAATTTCGCCGAACTTGCCAATTTCGCCGAACTTGCCAATTTCGCCGAACTTGCCAATTTCGCCGAACTTGCCAATTTCGCCGAACTTGCCAATTTCGCCGAACTTGCCAATTTCGCCGAACTTGCCAATTTCGCCGAACTTGCCAATTTCGCCGAACTTGCCAATTTCGCCGAACTTGCCAATTTCGCCGAACTTGCAAAGTTCGCCGAACTTGCCAATTTCGCCGAACTTGCCAATTTCGCCGAACTTGCCAATTTCGCCGAACTTGCCAATTTCGCCGAACTTGCAAAGTTCGCCGAACTTGCCAATTTCGCCGAACTTGCCAATTTCGCCGAACTTGCCAATTTCGCCGAACTTGCCAATTTCGCCGAACTTGCCAATTTCGCCGAACTTGCCAATTTCGCCGAACTTGCCAATTTCGCCGAACTTGCCAATTTCGCCGAACTTGCCAATTTCGCCGAACTTGCCAATTTCGCCGAACTTGCCAATTTCGCCGAACTTGCCAATTTCGCCGAACTTGCCAATTTCGCCGAACTTGCCAATTTCGCCGAACTTGCCAATTTCGCCGAACTTGCCAATTTCGCCGAACTTGCCAATTTCGCCGAACTTGAAAATTTCGCCGAACTTGCCAATTTCGCCGAACTTGCCAATTTCGCCGAACTTGCCAATTTCGCCGAACTTGCCAATTTCGCCGAACTTGCCAATTTCGCCGAACTTGCCAATTTCGCCGAACTTGCCAATTTCGCCGAACTTGCCAATTTAGCCGAACTTGCCAATTTCGCCGAACCTAATCATTGCTCCGAACTTGCCAATTTCGCCGAACTTGCCAATTTCGCCGAACTTGCCAATTTCGCCGAACTTGCCAATTTCGCCGAACTTGCCAATTTCGCCGAACTTGCCAATTTCGCCGAACTTGCCAATTTCGCCGAACTTGCCAAAGTTCGCCGAACTTGCCAATTTCGCCGAACTTGCCAATTTCGCCGAACTTGCCAATTTCGCCGAACTTGCCAATTTCGCCGAACTTGCCAATTTCGCCGAACTTGCCAATTTCGCCGAACTTGCCAATTTCGCCGAACTTGCCAATTTCGCCGAACTTGCCAATTTCGCCGAACTTGCCAATTTCGCCGAACTTGCCAATTTCGCCGAACTTGCCAATTTCGCCGAACTTGCCAATTTCGCCGAACTTGCAAAGTTCGCCGAACTTGCCAATTTCGCCGAACTTGCCAATTTCGCCGAACTTGCCAATTTCGCAAACTTCGCCGAACTTGCCAATTTCGCCGAACTTGCCAATTTCGCCGAACTTGCCAATTTCGCCGAACTTGCCAATTTCGCCGAACTTGCCAATTTCGCCGAACTTGCCAATTTCGCCGAACTTGCCAATTTCGCCGAACTTGCCAATTTCGCCGAACTTGCCAATTTCGCCGAACTTGCGTTTCTCGACGTACGTGCCATTTTCGCCGAACTTGCCAATTTCGCCGAACTTGCCAATTTCGCCGAACTTGCCAATTTCGCCGAACTTGCCAATTTCGCCGAACTTGCCAATTTCGCCGAACTTGCCAATTTCGCCGAACTTGCCAATTTCGCCGAACTTGCCAATTTCGCCGAACTTGCCAATTTCGCCGAACTTGCCAATTTCGCCGAACTTGCCAATTTCGCCGAACTTGCCAATTTCGCCGAACTTGCCAATTTCGCCGAACTTGCAAAGTTCGCCGAACTTGCCAATTTCGCCGAACTTGCCAATTTCGCCGAACTTGCCAAGTTCGCCGAACTTTGAAAATTTCGCCGAACTTTCCAATTTCGCCGAACTTGCCAATTTCGCCGAACTTGCCAATTTCGCCGAACTTGCCAATTTCGCCGAACTTGCCAATTTCGCCGAACTTGCCAATTTCGCCGAACTTGCCAATTTCGCCGAACTTGCCAATTTCGCCGAACTTGCCAATTTCGCCGAACTTGCCAATTTCGCCGAACTTGCCAATTTCGCCGAACTTGCAAAGTTCGCCGAACTTGCCAATTTCGCCGAACTTGCCAATTTCGCCGAACTTGCCAATTTCGCCGAACTTGCCAATTTCGCCGAACTTGCCAATTTCGCCGAACTTGCCAATTTCGCCGAACTTGCCAATTTCGCCGAACTTGCCAAAGTTCGCCGAACTTGCCAATTTCGCCGAACTTGCCAATTTCGCCGAACTTGCCAATTTCGCCGAACTTGCCAATTTCGCCGAACTTGCCAATTTCGCCGAACTTGCCAATTTCGCCGAACTTGCCAATTTCGCCGAACTTGCCAATTTCGCCGAACTTGCCAAGTTCGCCGCCGAACTTTCAAAGTTCGCCGAACTTGCCAATTTCGCCGAACTTGCCAATTTCGCCGAACTTGCCAATTTCGCCGAACTTGCCAATTTCGCCGAACTTGCAAAGTTCGCCGAACTTGCCAATTTCGCCGAACTTGCCAATTTCGCCGAACTTGCCAATTTCGCCGAACTTGCCAATTTCGCCGAACTTGCCAATTTCGCCGAACTTGCCAATTTCGCCGAACTTGCCAATTTCGCCGAACTTGCCAAAGTTCGCCGAACTTGCCAATTTCGCCGAACTTGCCAATTTCGCCGAACTTGCCAATTTCGCCGAACTTGCCAATTTCGCCGAACTTGCCAATTTCGCCGAACTTGCAAAGTTCGCCGAACTTGCCAATTTCGCCGAACTTGCCACTGTCGCCGAACTTGCCAATTTCGCCGAACTTGCCAATTTCGCCGAACTTGCCAATTTCGCCGAACTTGCCAATTTCGCCGAACTTGCCAATTTCGCCGAACTTGCCAATTTCGCCGAACTTGCCAATTTCGCCGAACTTGCCAATTTCGCCGAACTTGCCAATTTCGCCGAACTTGCCAATTTCGCCGAACTTGCCAATTTCGCCGAACTTGCCAATTTCGCCGAACTTGCCAATTTCGCCGAACTTGCCAATTTCGCCGAACTTGCCAATTTCGCCGAACTTGCCAAGTTCGCCGAACTTGCCAATTTCGCCGAACTTGCCAAGTTCGCCGAACTTGCCAAGTTCGCCGAACTTGCCAAGTTCGCCGAACTTGCCAATTTCGACGAACTTGCCAATTTCGCCGAACTTGCCAATTTCGCCGAACTTGCAAAGTTCGCCGAACTTGCCAATTTCGCCGAACTTGCCAAGTTCGCCGAACTTGCCAATTTCGCCGAACTTGCCAATTTCGCCGAACTTGCCAAGTTCGCCGAACTTGCCAAGTTCGCCGAACTTGCCAAGTTCGCCGAACTTGCCAATTTCGCCGAACTTGCAAAGTTCGCCGAACTTGCACACACACACACACACACACACACACACACACACACACACACACACACACACACACACACACAAGTATTCTAAGGTAGGACTTGATGGTGAAGAAAGGAGTGTGTGTGTGTGTGTGTGTGTGTGTGTGTGTGTAACACACTCTAACCAAGCCACACTCTAACCAAGGCAAGACTATGAATATTGTCCACTATACTCTTTTTACTCTAACTTGGCCTAAAACTCCCCTATTTCCGTCCTGAATGCTGAGTTGTAGCAATAGATGAACACTGGAAGAAGATGCTGGTCACGAAGAAGTGCTGAGGCAAGGTTGTAGAGCCATAGCATTGTACTTTCTGCCACTGAACTACGTGAAATCAGCTGCAAAAGAACGAAAATCTGGGCCAAGTGAATGTGAAAAGAATATATCTCTAGCAGTTTATATATAATGTTATTGTACGAACATTTATATAAACAGTTACCTTTTTTTCCTTCATAATATGTAAGAACGACGTCGAACAAAGTTTTTGAAAAGATCCAGGAATGTAAGAGGTCTCTGTGGTAAGAAATTAAGGAGAAAAGTGTCGTGGGTGTTGGCGGAGCATTGCAGTGAGATGTGCAGACACACGCATGACTGTACATACACACACACACACACACACACACACACACACACACACACACACACAATACTCTCTAATGGAACTTCCTGGTGGGAAAATGTGTGTATGTAACTGGTGGTGTGAGAGGTTCCCATGGTAACACACAGACACCTCCCACTATAGTCTGTCTCAGGAAAAACGAATGTAGAATATCGTCTATTTTACTCCAAAGTCACTGTCAAAGGCCGAAGGCATCTGATTTAACGACCTGTGGGAATACAGGCTGGCCATGGACAAGGCCTGAGGCCAAGAGGCACACACACACACACACACACACACACACACACACACACACACACACACACACACACACACACACACACACACACACACACACAATCAATGAATGGGTATAAGTGACCCGCTATGCTCACAGGTCAATATGAACTGTGGTTCCTGTTTTTGGATGCAACTTTTTTTTTTTTTTTTTTTTTTTTTTTTTTTTACAAAGCGCTAAAAATAAACGAAAAATATTGGACCAGTTATTCGTTGTATATTTAGATTTAATAGCATATTATTCCTTTTATTTTACTTTTTTTTTTTTTTTTTTTTGAGCTTGATTCGCCTGTCATCAAGAATTTGTAAGTTGGCATCTCAGGTCACAGCACCTCCTGACTGACTCCTGGAAGATGACAAGACAGAGTTGTCTGCAGTTTTCCCCTTGCTTCAATCAGAGCTGGATATCCATATTCGCATTTCATCAACGGACTTACCCTCTCTCTCTCTCTCTCTCTCTCTCTCTCTCTAAACCCCTGCTTCCCTCCTTTCTTCTCTCCCTCCTCCCTCCCCCATCTAGCATCTCTCTCTCTCTCTCTCTCTCTCTCTCTCTCTCTCTCTCTCTCTCTCTCTCTCTCTCTAAACCTCTGCTTCCGTCCTTTCTTGTCTCCCTCCTCCCTCCCCCATCTACCCTCTCTCTCTATTGTCAGATTAGAGGACTGAATAGACTGTAGTCGCGGAGCAGGACTCTGAGGTTGTCATTATCGTACCCTGGCAACCTACCATTCGACAGTGCGTCCGATTTCGTATCATATTATACACGAATCATATTATATGCACGAATATATTATACACGAATATTATTATACACGAACATATTATACACGAATCATATTATTATGCACGAATATATTATACACGAATATTATTATACACGAACATATTATACACGAATCATATTATTATGCACGACTATATTATACACGAATAATATGACACACGAATATAAGTATGCACGAATATATTATACACGAATAATATTACACACGAACATATTATACACGAATATTATTATACAGGAACATATTATACACGAATCTTATTATTATGCACAGATATATTATCCATGAATATTATTATTCACGAACATATTATACACGAATATTATTATACACGAACATATTGTACACGAATCATATTGTTGTTCACGAATATATAATACACGAATAATATTCCACACGAACATATTATACACGAATCACATGCGTCTGATATTATACTGTACGCGAAATCACGCACTTTTGAATCGTAGGTTGCCAGGGCACGATAATAACAACCTCAGAGTCGCGCGCCGCGGCTATAGTAACCAAGGAGACTCATTTTTAGAGCAGGAATAAAGCTGACTAAATTTCATGGAACCACAACATAATATTCAAGCTGTCAGTGGCCCTCTTCCGTCAGATAAACACAAATTTACAGTAGAATTAGTGTTGTTTTTGTTAGCATTATAATGTTTAGTTTGCTTCATGTTTACGTCTGTCCGATAGCACGATAACTCTCTCTCTCTCTCTCTCTCTCTCTCTCTCTCTCTCTCTTATCTTTTGTCTGCCTGTCTCGAAACTTTGTGGGAACGACCTTGCTTCTCTTTACGTCTCAGGCTACCTCCTTCTTTCCTTCCCTTTTTTCCTTAATTCCTTCCTTTCTTCGACGTCTCTTTCTTTCCCTATTTCCCCTTCCTCACTTTTTCCCATCCAGTTCCCTTTTCCTCCTAATTCTTTTCACCATTTCCACTCCTTTTCCTTCCTTCTTCCTTTTCACATCCTTCCCTCTTCTCCCTCCCTGTTCTTTTCAGCATTTCCTCCCTTCCTCCCATTATCTCCTTCGCCCCCTCCTTTTCTCCCCTCCTTGCCAGTCCTCGTACCCTCTCTCCCCCTCCTTTCCTCCCCCTACGACTCCCCCCTTCCTCTCCTCCCCCTACCCTTCCCCATCCTCTCTGCACAAGGGCCAATTTAAATCCCAACTCCAGTACGAACTGACGTTCAAACTCAAGTGCCAACTCAGGTCCCAACACAGTTACCAAACGCAAGTACCAACTTAAGTCTTAATACAAGTACCAACTCAAGTCATAACTCAAGCGTTAACTTAGTCCCAACTCAAGCGGAAACTTAAGTATCAGCTCAAGCGTCCCAACCCAAGCGCCAACCTAAGTCCCAAGTCAAGTGCCAACGTAAATTACAACTCAAGTGTCAACTTAAGTCCCAACTAATGAATCAACTTAAGTGCCAACTCAAGTGACAACGTGCCAACTCAGGTACGAACATTAATCCCAACTCAAGTGAAACCTTAAGTGCCAACTCAAGTGCCAACTTGGGTCAAAACTCAAGCGCCAATGTAGGTCCCAACTCAAGTGCCAACCCATGTCTCAACTCAAGCGCCAACCTTAGTCCCAACTCAAGCATCAGGCTTAATCACAACTCACGGGTCAGCATAGGTCCCAACTCAAGTGCCAACGTTAGCTCCAACTCAAGTGCCAACGTAAGTGTCAACGAAAGCTCCAACTAGTGCCAACGTAAATGCCAACTCAAGAGCTAACTTAAGTGCCAACTAAAGCGCCAACTTATATTGTAACTCAAGCGCAAACATATCTCCCAACTCAAGTGACAACATAAGTGCCAACTCAAGTGACAACACAAGTGCCAACTCAAGTGACAACATAAGTGCCAACTCAAGTGACAAAATAAGTGCCAACTCAAGTGACAAAATAAGTGCCAGCTCAAACGTCAACTCAGGTCCAAACTCATGCGCCAGCTTGGGTCTTAGCTTAAGTTACAACTTAAGTCCCAACTCAAGCTCCATCATGTTTCATCTCAAGCGAAAACTCAAGTCCCAATTCAAGCACCATCTTTAGTCCCAACGAAAGGGCGAGCTTACGTCTCAAATCAAGCATCAACTGAAGTTCCAATTCAAGCACCAGCTTAAGTCCCAACTCAAGCGCCACATTAAGTCCAAACTTAACTGCCAACTTAAGTGCCAAATAAAGTGCTATCGTAAATGATAAGTGCAAATGTGAGTGCCAGTTCAAGTGCCAACTTAAGTGCCAACTCAAATGCAAACTTAAGAGAAAACTCAAATGCCAACTTAAATGCCAACTTAAGTGCAAACTCACGTGGTGACGTAAGTGCCAATTCAAATGTTAAGCTCCGACCAAAGTGCCAAATTAAGTCCCAAATTAAGTGCCAACTTAAATCCAACACAAGCGCCAATTTAAATCCCAACTCAAGTACCAACTATAGCTCAAACTCAAGTGTCAACTCAAGTCCCAACACAGGTACTACTTGGGCCCAAACACAAGTACCAACTGAAGTCCTAACACAAGTACGAGCTCAAGTCCTAACTCAAGCGCTAACTTAAGTCCCAACTCAAGTGCCAACTAAGATCCCAACTCATGCGCCAACTTGTCCCAATCCAAGCACCAACTTAAGTTCCAACTCAAGCACCAACTGAAGTCCCAACTCAAGCACCAACTGAAGTCCCAATTCAAGTGCCAACGTAAGTCACAACTCAAGTGCCAACGTAAGTTACAACTGAAGCACCAACTTAAGTCCCAGTTCACAAGTCAACTCAAGTCCTAACTAAAGCGCCAACTTACGCTGCATCTCAAGCACCAACATTAATCCCAACTCAATTGAAACCTTAAGTGCCAACTTAGGTCAAAACTCAAGCGCCAATGTAGATCTCAGCTCAAGCGCGTACTTAAGTTCCAACTCAAGCGCCAACTTATGTCCAACTCAGGCGCCAACCTAAGTCCCAACTCAAGCTCTAAAATACGTCTCAACTCAAGCGCCAACTTAAGTCCCAACTCAAGCGCCAACTTAAGTCCCAACTCAAGCGCCAACTTAAGTCCCAGCTCAAGCGCCAACTTAAGTCCCGGCTCAAGCGCCAACTTAAGTCCCTACTCAAGCGCCAACTTAAGTCCCAACTCAAGCGCCAACCTAAGTCCCAACTCAAACGCCAACTTAAGTCCCAATTCAAGAGTCAACTTAAGTCCCAACTCAAGCGCCAACTTAAGTCCCAACTCAAGCACCAACTTAAATCCCAACTCAAGCGCCAACTTAAGTCCCAACCCAAGCGCCAACTAAAGTCCCAAGTCAAGTGCGAACTTAGTTCAAACTTGTCCCAATTTAAGTGCCAACTTCAAGTACCTCAAGTGGCACTCAGATTGCACCTACAGTATGTGGAAGTTTTCTACTTAAGTGCCACTTAAGTTCAAGTTCCACTTAAGTGCCACTGAAGTTCCACTCAAGTTCCACTCAAGTTCCTCTTAAGTGGTTCTTAAATGGAACTTAAGTGCCACTTAAGTTGCACTTAAGTGGCACTTAAGTGGCACTTAAGTTGCACTTAAGTGGCACTTAAGTGGCACTTAAGTGGCACTTAAGTGGCACTTAAGTGGCACTTAAGTTCCACTTAAGTTCCACTTAGGTACCACTTAAGTACCACTTAAGTGGAACTTGAACTTAGTGGAACTTAAGTAGAACTCTTCCGGATAGGTGCCATCTGAATGCCACTTTAGGCACTTAAGTTGGCACTTAAATTGGGACAAGTTGGAACTAAGTTGGCATTTGAGTTGGGACTTTAGTTGGCGCTTGAGTTGGGACTTAAGTTGGCCCTTGAGTTGAAACTTAAGTTGGCGCTTGAGTTGGAATTTAAATTGGCACTTGAGTTGGGACTTAAATTGGCTCTTGAGTTTGGACTTAAGTTGGCGCTTGAGTTGTGACTTAGGTTGGTGTTTGTGTTGGGACTTAAGTTGGCGCTTGAGTTGGGACTTAGGTTGGTGCTTGTGTTGGGACTTAAGTTGGTGCTTGAGTTGGGACTTAAGTTGGCGCTTGAGTTGGGACTTAGGTTGGCGTTTGAGTTGGGAGTTAAGTTGGCGCTTGAGTCGTGACTTAAGTTGGCGCTTGATTTGGGACTTAAGTTGGTGCTTGAGTTATGACTCAAAGTTCGCGCTTGAGTCAGGACTTAGGTTGGCGCTTGAGTTTTTACTTAAGTTGGCGCTTGAGTTGGGGCTTAAGTTGGCGCTTGAGTTAGGATTTACGTTGGCGCTTGAGTTGGGACTTAAGTTGGTGCTTCAGTTGGGACTTAAGTTGGTGCTTCATTTGGGACTTAAGCTGGTGCTTGAGTTCGGAGCTACTTTGGCACTTGAGTTGAGACTTAGGTTGGCGCTTGAGTTGGGACCTAAGTTGGCGCTTGAGTTGGGACTTAGGTTGGTGCTTGTGTTAGGACTTAAGTTGGTGCTTGAGTTGGGACTTAAGTTGGCGCTTGAGTTGGGGCTTAAGTTGGTGCTTGAGTTTGGACCTACTTTGGCGCTTGAGTTGGGACTTAGGTTGGCGCTTGAATTGGGACTTAGGTTGTCGCTTGACTTGGGACTTAAGTTGGTACTTGAGTTGGGAATTAAGTTTTCGCTTGAGTTGGGACTTAGGTTAGCGCTCGAGTTCGGACTTAAGTTGGCGCTTAATTTGGGACTTAATTTGGCGCTTGAGTTAGGACTCAAAGTTCGCTCTTGAGTTGGGACTTAAGTTGGCGCTTGACTTGGGACTTAAGGTCGCGCTTGGGTTGGGGCTTAAGTTTGCAATTAAGTTGAGACTTATGTTGGAACGCTTGAGTTGGGACTTAAGTTCGCGCTTGAGCTTGGACCTACGTTGGCGCTTGAGTTTTTACCCAAGTTGGCACTAAGGTTTCACGTGAGTTGGGATTAATGTTGGTGCTTGAGATGCAGCATAAGTTGGCGCATGTGTTGGGACTTGAGTTGACTCGTGATTTGAGATTTATGTTGGTGCTTGAGTCGTTACTTGCGTTGGCACTTGAGTTGTAACTTACGTTGGCACTTGAGTTGGGACTTTAGTTGGTGCTTGAGTTAGGACTTCAGTTAGTGCTTGAGTTGGGACTTCAGTTGGTGCTTGAGTTGGGACTAAAGTTGGTGCTTGGATTGGGACAAGTTTACACTTGACTTGGGACTTAAGTTGGCGCTTGAGTTGAGACCTTAGTTGGCGCTTAAGTTGGGACTTAAGTTAGCGCTTGAGTTAGGACTTGATCTCGTACTTGTGTTAGGACTTAAGTTGGTACTTGTGTTTGGACCCAAGTGGTACCTGTGTTGGGACGAATTGACACGAGTTTGATCATTAGGTGGTACTTGAGTTGGGATTTGAATTGGCGCTTGTGTTGGAATTACGTTGGCACTTGTTTTAGGACTTAAGTTGGCACTTGTTATAGGACTTAAGTTGGCACTTATTTTGGGACTTAATTTGGCACTTGAGTCGGAGCTTTAGTTATTTGAACTGGAACTTACGTCACCAAGTGAGTTTGCACTTAAGTTGGGATTTGCGTTTGCACTTAAGTTGGCATTCGCGTTTGCACTTAGGGTAGCATTTGCGTTTCCAGTTAAGTTGACAGTTGAGTTTTCTCTTCAGTTTGCATTTGAGTTGGCACTTAAGTTGGCACTTGAATTGGCACACAAGTTTGCACTTATCATTTACGTTAGCAATTTATTTGGCATTTACGTTGGCAGTTAAGTTTGGACTTAAGTTTGCACTTGAGTTGGGACTTAAGCTGCTGCTTGAAATGGAACTTAAGTTGGTGCTTGAGTTGGGACCAATGTTCGCCCTTTAATTGGGACTAAATGTGGCGCTTGAGTTGGTACTTAAGCTTGCGCTTGAGATGAGACTTCTTGCCGCTTGAGTTGGGACTTTAGTTGTCACTTGAGCTGGGATCTAAGTTGGCGCTTGAGTTTGGACCTGAGTTAGCATTTGAGTTGGCACTTATTTTGTCCCTTGAGTTTACGCTTATGATGTCACTTGAATTGGCTATTGTGTTGTCACGAGTTGGCACGTAAGTTATCTCTTGAGTTGGCACTTACGTTGGCACGAGTTGGAGCTTACACTGGCACTTGAGTTGGAGCTTACCTTGGCACTTAAGTTGGGAACTATGCTGACCTTTGAATTGTAATTAAGCTGGTGCTTGAGTTGAGACTAAGGTTGGCGCTTGAGTTGAGACATGGGTTGGCACTTGAGTTGGGACCTACGTTGGCGCTTGAGTTTTGCCCCAAGTTGGCACTTGAGTTGGCACTTAAGGTTTCACTTGGGTTGGGATTAATGTTCGTACTTGAGTTGAAACGTTGTCACTTGAGTTGGCACTTAAGTTGATTCATGAGTTGAGACCTAAGTTGGCACTTGAGTTGTAACTTACATTGGCACTTGAGTTGAGACTAGGTTGGCGCTTGAGTTGGGACTAAGCGCTTGAGTTATGACTTGAGTTGGTACTTGTGTTAAGACTTAAGTTGGTACTTGCGTTTGGTACCTGTGTTGGGACATGAGTTGGCACTTGAGTTTGAACTTTAGTTGGAACTTGAGTTGGGATTTAAATTGGCCCCTGTGAAGAGAGGAGGGGGAGGGGTAGAGGGAGGAGAGGAAGGGGGAGTCGTAGGGGGAGGAGAGGAGAGGGTACGAGGACGGGCAAGGAGGGGAGAGAAAGAGGGGGCGAAGGAGAAAATGGAAGGAAGGGAGGAAATGCTGAAAAGAACTGGGAAGGAGAATATGGAAGGAGGTGAAAAGAAAGGAAGGAAAAGGAGTGGAAATGGTGAAAAGAATTAGGAAGAGGAAAAGGGAACTGGATGGGAAAAAGTGAGGAAGGGGAAACAAGGAAAGAAAGAGACGTCGAGGAAAGGAAGGAAGGAATTAAGGAAGAATGGAAGGAAAGGAAAGAAGGAGTTACCCTGAGACGTAAGGTGAAGCAAGGTCGTTCCCACAAAGGTTCAAGACAGGCAGACAAAAGATGAGAGAGAGAGAGAGAGAGAGAGAGAGAGAGAGAGAGAGAGAGAGAGAGAGAGAGAGAGAGAGAGAGAGAGAGAGAGAGAGAGGGAGTCTGACTGTAAAATATCCCATTCTTTGAGGAAGGAAAGTCAGAACATCTTCAAAGCAAATATCCTCATCAGCAGTGCTGGGAACGCTACTAATAAAAAGTAGCGGCGCTCCCATTCCCGTTACTAGCCTGAAAAAGTAGTGGCGTTACTGGTTTCGCTACTTGATACGAAATGTAGCGGTGCTCCCGCTCCTGCTGCTTTGGATAAGAAAAACGTACACGAAGGAAAGGTTAACAAAAATCTGTGATATAGCAATACACTATATACTGTTTTGATAATATTAGTCAGTCTGAGTGGTTATGTTGTGTACCAGTAATGTCAGTATACACTTATACTGAATAAATAAAATCATACATGTCGGTGTCACTTTAATGAAGCTTAGAGCCGAAGGTACAGGAAAAAAGCTATTTACTGTATAATGTAACAAATGCTCTTTTACACTGTTACCTAGTATACCTACTGAAAGTAACATACGTAAGTAACAGGCAAAAAAATGTAGCCTACCATTGATACATATTATATAGATTTATTATATTTTCAATGATACTCATTTAAGATATATACGAAAACGAGAGTAAAAATGAACTGGGGCTTTCTGTTAAAGGCTATACAATGGCAATGTTTTTTCCATTACCTTAAACTGAAAGTAACATACTTTTACGAAATAATAACGTAGTGCGTAAGAATTAGTCTGAAAGAGAGAGTGAGGGAGAGAGCGCAAGTTAGAGACGGGAATAGTTAGAGGTGTGTGTGTGTGTGTGTGTGTGTGTGTGTGTGTGTGTGTGTGTGTGTGTGTTAGCATTGCCTACATCTAGCTGACATCCTTATTTATCTTTAGGCCTACTTAATTTAAATGATCGATAATTAACTAGCAACTTCCTGTCTAATTATTGCACAATTACTAATAAATAATATATATAGTTTAATAAATTACTGATGTAATGTAGAACAAACATCCTTAATTGACAGAATTGACGAAAGTAGTATTTTTCGTCATTAATAAATACAACCAAACCGTCGGCATATCTGTACTGTATGTACTCACGACTCCGGACTGTATTCGTCGCGTGAGTAGTGAGGAGCGCGGTAACGCGTGAGTACAGCCAAAAAGTAGCGGCGCTCTCAGTTCCGCTACTGGCTAAAAAAAAGTAATGGCGTTACCACCATCGCTATTAAAATAGTAGCGGCGCTATTCCCAGCATTGCTCAAGTGCCATCCCATGTTTCAACTCAAGCGCCAACCTTAGTCCCAACTCAAGCACCAGCTTAATCACAACTCAGGGGTCAGCATAGGTCCCTACTCAAGTGCCAACGTAAGCTCCAACTTAAGTGCCAACGTAAGCTCCAACTCAAGTGCCAACGTAAGTGCCAACGTAAGCTCCAACTCAAGTGCCAACGGAATTGCCAACTCAAGCGCTAACTTAAGTGCCAACTAAAGCGCCAACTTATGTTGCAACTCAAGCGCAAACATAACTCCCAACTCAAGTGACAACACAAGTGCCAACTCAAGTGACAACATAAGTGCCTACTCAAATGCCAACTCAGGTCCAAACACAAGCGCCAACTTGGATCCCAGCTCAAGTGACAGTTTAAGTCCCAATTCAAGCGCCAACATGTCTCAGCTCAAGCGCAAACTTAAGTACCAACTCAAGCGCCATCTTTAGTCCCAACTAAAGGGCGACCTTAGGTCCCAACTCAAGTACCAAGTTAAGTTCCAATTCAAACACCAGCTTAAGTCCCAACTCAAGCGCCAACTTAAGTCCAAACTTAACTGCCAACTTAAGTGCCAAATAAAGTGCTAACGTAAATGATAAGTGCAAACGTGAGTGCCAATTCAAGTGTCAACTTAAGTGTCAGCTCAAATGCCAACTTAAGAGAAAACTCAAATGCCAACTTACGTGCAAACGCAAATGCCAACTTAAGTGCAAACTCACGTGTTGACGTAAGTGTCAATTCATATGTTAACTAAAGCTCCGACTTAAATACCAAGTTAAGTCCTATAACAAGTGCCAACTTAAGTCCTAAAACAAGTGCCAACTTAAATCCAACACAAGAGCCGATTTAAATCCCAACTCAAGTACCACCAAAAGTTCAAACTCAAGTGTCAACTCAAATCCCAACACAGGTACCATTTGGGTCCAAACACAAGTACCAACTTAAATCCTAACACAAGTACGAGCTCAAGTCCTAACTCAAGCGCTAACTTAAGTCCCAACTCAAGCGCTAAATAAGGTCTCAACTCAAGCGCCAACATAAGTCCCAACTCAAGCGCCGACTTGTCCCAATCCAAGAACCAACTTAAGTCCCAACTTAAGCTCAAACTGAAGTCCCAACTCAAGCACCAACTGAAGTGCCAACGTAAGTTAAAACTCAAGCACCAACTGTAGTCCCAGTTCAAGTGCCAACGTAAGTTACAACTCAAGTGCCAACGTAAGTTACAACTCAAGCACCAATTTAAGTCTCAGTTCACGAGTCAACTCAAGTCCCAACTCAAGCGCCAACTTATGCTGCATCTCAAGCACCAACATTAATCCCAACTCAGGTGAAACCTTAAGTGCGAACTTGGGTCAAAACTCAAGCACCAACTCAGGTCCCAACTCAGGTACCAAACGCAAATACCAACTTAAGTCTTAACACAAGTACCAACTCAAGTCATAACTCAAGCGGTAACTTAGTCTCGACTCAAGCAGCAAGTTAAGTATCAACTCAAGCGTCAAATGAATTCCCAACTCAAGTGCCAACATAAGTTACAACTCAAGTGCCAACTTAAGTCCCAAATCATGAGTTAACTTAAGTGCCAACTCAAGTGACAACGTGCCAACTCAAGTACGAATATTAATCCCAACTCAAGTGCCAACCCATGTCTCAACTCAAGCGCTAACCTCAGTCCCAACTCAAGCATCAGCTTAATCACAACTCAATGGTCAGCATAGGTCCCAACTCAAGTGCCAACGTAAGCTCCAACTCAAGTGCCAACATAAGTGCCAACGTAAGCGCCAACCCAAGTGCCGACGTAAGTTTCAACGTAAGATCCAACTCAAGTGCCAACGTAAGTGCCAACTCAAGAACTAACTTAAGTGCCAACTAAAGCGCCAACTTATGTTGTAACTTAAGCGCAAACGTAACTCCCAACTCAAGTGACAACATCAGTGCCAACTCAAGTGACAACACAAGTGCGAACTCAAATGCCAACTCTGGTCCAAACTCAAGCGCCAACTTGGGTTCCAACTCAAGCGCCAACTTGGGTTCCAACTCAAGCTCCAACTTAATTCCCAACTCAAGCGGCAACCTAAGTCCCAACTCAAGCGCGAACTTAAGTCCCAACTCAAGCGCGAACTTAAGTCCCAACTCAAGCGCCAACTTAAGTTCCAACTCAAGCGCCAACTTAAGTTCCAACTCAAGCGCCAACTTAAGTTCCAACCCAAGCGCCAACTTAAATCACAACTCAAGCGCCAACTTAAGTCCCAATTCAAGCGTCATCTTAGGTCCCATCTGAAGCCTCAACTTAAGTTCCAACTCAAACGCCAACTTAAATCCCAACTCAAGCGCCAACTTAAGTCCCAACTCAAGCACCAACTTATGTCCCAGCTCAAGTGCCAACCTATGACCGAACTCAAGCGCAAACTTAAAGACCCATCTCAAGTTCCAACTAAAGTCCCAACTCAAGTGCCAACTTAGTTCCCAACTTGTCCCAGTTTAAGTGCCAACTTAAGTGCCTCAAGTGGCACTCAGGTGGCACCTATGTGGAAGTGTTCTACTTAAGTGTCGCTTAAAGTTCAAGGTCCACTTAAGTGCCACTTGAGTGGAACTTGAGTGGCACTTAAGTGGAACTTGATCTTAAGCAGCAGTTAAGTAGAACACACACACACACACACACACACACACACACACACACACACATACATTCTCTCTCTCTCTCTCTCTCTCTCTCCCCTAACCAACAAAGATTCAAGGGTGAATTTGCATCTGTAATTACTTAAGCTTTACGAATTATTTTTTTTATGCATGGAAGAAGGAACCAAAGGCCAGAAGCCCGCACGATTTCTCCCTCCCAGAAATTAAATACATTAATAAGAGGGCTGAATTCAGGATGTGTTCATTTGGAGATGCCTGGATGCACTGCGTTTGAAAGACTGAAGGTCATAGGCAGTAGGAAATACAGAGGAAGACAGTTCCAGAGTTGACCTGTTCCATACATGGAGGACTGGGAGTAAATCGTATAGAAAAGAGATGAGAGCAGGGTTGGAGTAATTGTAATTGTAATTTAACTGAAATGTAATTATTTAGAAATATTGTAATTGTAATCATAATTGTAATTAAAAGTAAAATTGAAGTAATGAAATGTAATTGTAATTGAAAAGTTAATTGTAATTAAATTGGTATTATGAAAGGGAAGGAGAGTGGTAGTGGTAAGTTTATCCCATACCCAGCTGTCATTATGGGATTAAGATGCCACAGGATTAACCCAGCTAAGCCGCGTTTTGACAGTTCTCCTGCCTTTGTCCTCAACACTCTCATGGCACCTGACCCACCTGAGTCGAGGCCACCGAGAAAAGTGGCCTGGGTTGAGCTGGGTTGTGATAATTTTGATGGTCGACACACAGCATTTAACACTGCATCTGCCTATGAGGAAATTGTCAATCGGTTCAGTATTCAAGGGAAAGTAAAGAAAGTTGTAGCTGATGATGCATCTTAATGGTGAAAGTATTTGACATTTCCTTCCCAAGTTTCTACATAGATCAGAAGCAAGAGGAGGCTGGAAATTCGTGTGACCCCAACATCGCTGATGAGGATATTTGCTTTGAAGATGTTCTGACTTTCCTTCCTCAAAGAATGGGAGGTTTTGCCAGGCCTTTAGTTCCTTGTTCCTAACATTAAAAAAAAAAAAAAATACTCAGCAACTTCCCTGTCTTCCTTCTCAACGCAGTCCACATCCAAACAGTTTCAGATCTGTAATAAGATAGTGACCCAAATATCTTTACTTCGTTATCTAAAAATTGTCTGAACTTCTCTATGGATCCTTGATTTATTATTTATTATTAGGTGTGAATATTGTTAGGTTTATGAAAGAGATGATTCATTGTGTGTGTGTGTGTGTGTGTGTGTGTGTGTGTGTGTGTGTGTGTGTGTGTGTGTGTGTGTGTGTGTGTTATTTTTAGCGCATTTAATCAGGCAGATTCCCAACTATCAGCTCAGTTGATTATAACTCCAATACTACCAGCACCCCTACTGCTACAATTACTACTATTACTACTACTACTACTACTATTACCACTACTAAACACGCAATCACCTAAAAAAATATAATTGTGTGTGTGTGTGTGTGTGTGTGTGTGTGTGTGTGTGTGTGTGTGTGTGTGTGTGTAGCCGACCTGACCTCATGTAGGGCTCCTCGGATGCGTGTTTGTAATTGTGTGTGCGTGTGTATGTGTGTGTCCCTGACCTCATAGTGACCGTATGTGCGTGTGTGTACGTGTCAACATCCAGAAGAGAGTTGTTTGGTGGGAGTTTCATTAAAACATCCGGTGGTCAAACACACACACACACACACACACACACACACACACACACACACACACACACACACACACACACACGTTTATATACTCGTAGTACACACACTCACATATCAACACATAGATACACACATGCACTCAAACGCACACATCCATATACATGTACACCTATATTTTCTCGGCACTTTTCCGTACGTCACACACACACACACACACACACACACACACACACACACACACACACACACACAATACTCTCTAACGGGAGTTGGTTTTGGGGAAATGTGTGTATGTAAATTTGGGGGTGTGGGGAGGTTGCCTTGGTAACACACTGGCCCCGCGCGCGCGCACACACACACACACACACACACACACACACACACACACACACACACACACACACACGCAAACACAAACATTGCAACCACACTAAAACATACACCCCCCATCACCTCACTCCCCCACACATAACACATCCACCCACCCACCCACACACCTACCCACACACACACACACACACACACACACACACACACACACACTCACAGACACATACACACACACGCAGACAGACACACACACATTGCAAGCATATCAAACCATAAACCCCCACCCCCCACCCCAGACACACACAACACATCCACTTACACACACACACACACACACACACACACACACACACACACACACACACACACACACACACACACACACACACACACACACCATTGAAACTTACCAAATGACTGATATTAACTAGGAGAGTGATATGGGTGAGGTGGAAGAAGGGGAAAGGAAGGGGTAGACCGAGGATGAGATGGAGGGGTGGAGTAGAGAGGCATATGAGAGAGGAGGGTGTACTTTGGGGGGAGGACAGTGATATGATCGGGGACAGGGCGACATGTAGGTGATTTTTTTGTGGCCACCCCTTACTGGATTAAGGCGTCTTGAGAGAGAGAGAGAGAGAGAGAGAGAGAGAGAGAGAGAGAGAGAGAGAGAGAGAGAGGCCAATAGATGTGTGTGTATCAGAGTTCATAATTAAAATATTCACGTCTATCTATTTATCTATCTTTATACTTACCTAAATCTACCAGACCAAAACTAATCTACTTTTACTGACTCCCCTACCCTACCCTACCGTACCTTACCCTACCCTACTTTACCCTACCCTACCCTGCTCTGTCCTACACTACCCTACCCTACTTTACCCTACCCTACCCTGCTCTGTCCTACACTACCCTACCCTACCCTACCTTACCCTACCCTACAATACCCTACCTTACCCAACTCTACACTGCTCTACCCTACCCTACCTTACCCTACCCTACCCTGCCCTACCTTACCCTACCCTACCCTACCCTACCCTACCCTACACTACCCTACAGTACTCCACCCTGCCCTACCCCAAGGTCTAGTGACGTCACGCGGCACCTGAGCCCACCACTCCAGCAGGGTTAAGATTTATGCCCCAGGGTGAAACGTCCAATAGATCGGGGTCTCATTTACTACGTAAAACCTGGGGGTGGGATAGGTAGAATAGGACTGACAAACAACAGCTTGCAAACTACATCCGTTTTTCGTTACTACACACACACACACACACACACACACACACACACACACATGCAATGGAGGAGGATGGAGTTGACACTGGAGAGGGAAGAGGCTGGCAGTGGCACTGGCACAGGAAGAGGTTGGCAGTGGCACTGGCACAGGAAGAGGTTGGCACTGGCACTGGCACAGGAAGAGGTTGGCACTGGCACTGGCACAGGAAGAGGTTGGCACTGGTAGAGCAGGAGGATGACACTGGTAGGGGAAGAGGTTGGCACAGGAGGAAGAATGGGTTGGCAGTGTGGGAGGCAGTGGTTGCTGCTGTAGTGCAAGTAAGATACTGGAGGCGCCATCTATCAGGCTTAAAATTTGTGGCCCAGGAGGACGAGCCTGGCATTGAAAACACAAAAGTGTAAATATCTCGAAAACGGTGCATTTTAAAGCAAAACTGAGCGACGGCGACGGCCGTTTTATCAACCTACCCCATTTTTTACTGCTCTATCCCGTGAGCTGGGTCTCATCACGATACCTTCAAAGGGAAATGGGTAAAAATGGGTAATTATTTTAAATGTGGCATTTTACAGGAAACCAAATGAGATATTTAGCCCAAAGTGAAGTGGGTAATAGATGTGGGTTTTATCTAAAAATGGTATCCAAGATTTTTTCTGTAAATACTGAGGTTCGATAGGTATAATAGGGAGAAAAAAACAATCAAATAAATCTACGGGATTTTCACTCCTCTGTTCAGAGAGTTTCTTCCATGTGACCGCGTTTCTTCATGGATCTTGACTAGAAAACCGATACCGAACCCCAGTATTTACAGGGAGAATCTCGGATACCATTTTCAGATAAAACCCACATCTATTACCCGTTTCACTTTAGGCTAAATGCCTCGTTTGGTTTCCTCTCAAATGCCACGTATAAAAAAATTAACCATTTTTACCCATTTTCCTGTGAAGGTATGGTGATGAGACCTAGCTAACGGGATAGAGCAGTAAAAAATGGGCTGGGTTGATTAAACGACCGTCGCCGTCGCTCAGTTTTGCTCTAAAATGCACCGTTTTCGAGATATTTGCACTTATGTGTTCTCAGTGCTATGCTACTGGAGGCGCCATCTATCAGGCTTGAAATCTATGGCCCAGGAGGACAATTATTAACCCAGTGAATCCTAGATCACATTTTTAATTTTATTCTTAATACCTCAAGACGATTTTATTTAACATACTAAAGAGCTGTGGCAGTGAAGGTTAACTAAGATATTAATCCATTCGCAGGGGTGACGAGCGGCCAGTAACAGGAGCAGCCAACAGAGAGCTATGTGGCATTTCTTTACTGCAGTGTGTCACCATATCCCGCCCCACACCACCACACATCCCCGCCAGTCCCTCTCTACTCACTAGTTTTCGAAACGACCTAACATTATCTTTCCAAAGCCACGAAGTGTAGATGTTGATACAAATTAAAGTGAAATACAATTATGTCTGAGTTTCTCTCCTAACCTGAGCATGTCATCAAATAAATAACTGTTATCTTGTGTAATTTCCCTCTTTTAATATTAACAGGCTGAAATATTAGCCGTAAATAACAAGTCTAATTAGATAAGCATCCTGTGAAAATGCTTTGAGTACATAATGGGTTAATTAAGGACACCAGAATTTAAGAACAAACCAAAGAAAAGCCAGCGAACTCAGGCATGACCAAAAGCACCCCACATGGCCTCCCTAGCATTGGAGTACTGGATATGTTGGTACTCCATTATCTGTGTTAGTCATGGAGGCTCAGTAGTACCCTTAAGACAAACTACTATATGAAAATCTGGTTGGAAAACTTTGAAAGCTTAGAAGTGCAGAGATACCAAGAGCTGAAATAATGCTCAAAATGTCATCTATTGAATTAAAAGGAACCGATCAAGTCAGGCACTGCTCAGATGCCGTAACTCTACCGGACAGAGCTAGCCTGAAGGCTCCACTGTATTCGTCAATTAAATCTGAAATGCTGATCCCTCAAACTAATGATTCTACTACTACTACTACTACTACTACTACTACTACTACTACTACTACTGCTACTACCACTACTACTACTACTACTACTACTAATGATGATGATGAAAATAATAATAACAATAAATTCCCAGCCCAAAAGTAGTCAAGATACAGAGGGATCCCAGCACCTACATCACTCCAAAATCTCCTTACCTAAAGGCTCGTGGCCAATGAAGTGCAATGTTATCGCACAATAGGACAAAATCAGCTCACGTTTAAGAACACTGTACGTAAAATGAATAAAATGTTAGTTTATGAATTACAGGAGTCTGCCACAACTCTCCATTCGGGGAAAAAATGGTTAAAGGGAAAAATCTAGGCAGAGGCGAATGGGAGAAGGCTGTGGTATTAGACTGTTGGGGGTACTGTCGATATTTTCACTGCCTTTTTCCTTCATATTGAAAATGAAACTAAAGCTTTATTAATCCCCAAATACGCACATCATTCATAACTGACGTGGTCTGGTACGAGTATGGCTGAACACAAAATGTGTTATGCGAAAAACGACCAGAAAAAATAATCGTTTTTTCTACAATTACAGCCAACAGAGAAGGCCCAATGAAGCTATGTGTTTGGCCAGGTTTATATATCTCTCTATCAGTCTATCTCCCTGTCTGCCTGCCCATCTGTCTGCCTTTGTCTGCCTGCCTGTCTGTTAGCAAGATTATCGGAAAAAGTCAAAAGATTATCCTATTTTTTAATTTAGGTTTTGAATAAGCCATTCCGAACAAGCCCTTACAATCTGGGGAACGTTGTCGTTGGAAGCCAAGCAGGAAGAGTCAGCGGACATTGACTAATTTTTCGCAGTTACCCATCCATTTTACCGCTTTTCTCTGAACAGAAAGCCGAGCCCGACTTAGTCTGTGGCGTCACAAAAGGTGCGCGGGGAAGTCATGCAAGCAGATCATCTCTGTCATTACACTTTGAATTAGGTTAGGATGAAGTAATTCGATATTTACAGCATTCAGTAAAACGTCAGAGCTACAAGGATAAAGGTTCGGCCACCCATCATGTCCGAGACAGAGACTCATCAGTTTCGAAGCATTGTGAGGAACAAGCAATAAACAGTAGGTCAGAGGTAGACTCCGTGGAGAGAGTGCGTCAGTACATCACGTCTACACGATTATTTAATTTTCTGTTACAATACTCTAACATCACAGGTGTTTAGTGATAAAGTGGACGGGCATTTGAACCGATTGTGAGGCACGAGTGTTGTTGGCGTCACTTCATAAGCTGGTGGTTAGATTTTGCTGGATTTTCCCGCCATTGTCCTCCTGCCTGTGATCTCACCTTGTTTCCCGCTGCACCCTCAAAAGGTATGCCATTTGGCTTTTACTACTTCTGTACTCGTTTTACTCTAACTTGGCCCAAATTTCCATCTCTCCAATCTGAATGCTGAGATGTAGCAATAGATTAATGCAAGAATATGTAAGTCACAAGAAAGGGCTGTGGAAAGGTAGCCACAGCGTTGTCCTTTTCTGGCAATGACCCATGTGAATTAACCTTCGTCTATCTGTCTTCTATATGTCTGTCTCACTCTCTGCCTGTCTCTCTGTTGTAAGCGACAATTACCTCTCATCCTTCCACAACGTCCTAGATTATCATACCATCATGCAGTATACAAATTTTCTCATCTTAACTTGGCCCAGATTTTCCTCATTTTGCCGCTTAAGGAGGCAGGAGAGGCGGGAAGAAGCGTGGCGTATTGATGAGAGCAGCTGACTTCATAGTACATTACAATATATTTGTGCCCTAACTTTAATAGCATACCTTCTTATGTATGATCGAGATCCTTTGACAAGTTGTGAGCTAACACACACACACACACACACACACACACACACACACACACACACACACACACACACACAAGTATTCTAAGGTAGGACTTGGGGGGGAAGGAAGTGTGTGTGTGTGTGTGTGTGTGTGTGTGTGTGTGTGTGTGTGTGTGTGTGTGTGTGTGTGTGTGTGTAACACACTCTAACCAAGCCACACTCTAACCAAGCCAAGACTATGAATATTGTCCACTATACTCTTTTTACTCTAACTTGGCCTAAAACTCCCCTATTTCCGTCCTGAATGCTGAGTTGTAGCAATAGATGAACACTGGAAGATGATGCTGGTCACGAAAAAGTGCTGAGGCAAGGTTGTAGAGCCATAGCATTGTACTTTCTGCCACTGAACTACGTGAAATCAGCTGCAAAAGAACGAAAATCTGGGCCAAGTGAAATTGAAAAGAATATATCTCCCGCAGTTTATATATAATGTTTTTTTACGAACATTTATATCAACAGTTACCTTTTTTTCCTTCATAATATGTAAGAACGACGTCGAACCAAGTTTTTGAAAAGATCCAGGAATGTAAGAGTTCTCTATGGTAAGAAATTAAGGAGAAAAGTGTTGTGGGTGTTGGCGGAGCATTGCGGTGAGATGTGCAGGCACACGCATGACTATACACACACACACACACACACACACACACACACACACACACACACACACACACACACACACACACACAATACTCTCTAATGGAACTTGCTGGTGGGAAAATGTGTGTATGTAACTGGTGGTGTGAGAGGTTGCCATGGGAACACACAGGCACCTCCCACTAGTCAACCAAAGACTTCCTTAGCGATATATTTTTGGACAAGGCTGATTAACATCCTTTTGTACGTTTTGTATGCAGATTATGGTAAAGCTTGAAGTATTTATACAGCACAGTAGGAGAGCAAGGTGTAATAAGCAAAATAAATATCTAAGGAAGAGGTGCTAGGGAGTTGTAGAATGAGTTTATAGCTGTAATTTTTACCAGAGCGTTCCATTAAGCTGTATGTATTGCTTATCAGACTTAACATGGCTGAGGTCTTATATTTGCTGCTTATTTCTCATAGCATAATTACAGGCAGAAGAAGACGATAACACTGCTCTACATATCTTCAACAGCACTTTTTCTTAACTAGCATCATATTGTATGGTCAGGCTCTTGTTGCAGCTCAGCATTCAAGATGGAGAGATGGCAATTTTAGGCCAAGTTAAAGTGAAGTTCTATATCCATTCCATAACACCTTTTCGTGACTATACCGGTCTTCCTCTAACACGGGCCAGATTTCCATCCTTGTGTAGGTAATTTTACTCATTTCATGTAGCCCAGTGCCAGGAAATGACAATGGTATGGCTCTACATCCTTTACATAGCACTTCTTCGTGACAAGCATCATGTTTTGGTGTTAATCTATTGGTAAATCTCAGCATTCAAGATGGAGAGATGGTAATTTTAGGTCCAATTAGGGAAAAGAGAGTATTGTTCTATAGTCTAGTGTTAATGTATCCTTACAGCTCAGCATTTAAGGTGAGGAGATGGCAATATTAGGCAAAGTGAAAGTGAATAGAGTATGGTCAACATCTAAGTATAATTTCTGACTTTGTTTGCTACGGTCCCTGATGCTTCCTCTACGATGGTTTTCTCTTATGCACTCAGGCTCCGAAGACCCAATCCCAGCTGAATAAAATCGTCTGGAGTCTAATAAATAAAAGTACTAGAGTTGTCACGATCATTGGAGGGTTAATATTTACAGCATGAACGCTCTCAGACACTTATAAATAGCTCACAGGTGCATAATAGCCTCTTGTATTAGCTTGAATAAAATACTAGAGTTACCCTGAAGATGAGAGGGCCTCCGTGCCCTCTAGTGGTTGTAGAAGTAGTTGGGTAAAGTTTCACACAAGTTTCTGGGCTGAACAAGCATGGCATTCCATTGGTCAGTCAGTGGTACTCGGACGATAAGAGGGTGAGGCTGCGTCGGCTCCGCCTCCTGATGTAAGTGTTAAATTTTACTGTTTTGGGGTTAAATTTCGCTGTTTTTGCCATTAAGATGATTCAGATAGGACACAGAGGTATCTTGCTGCCAACCAGGAAGTGTCATAGGTCAAATAGATTCCACAGATGAGGGCAATAGACGTCGTTTTGCTGGTTAGGGGGTAGTGATGGTGTGTAGGCTTCTCCTCTTGCTGCAAGTGTTGGGTTTTGCTGTTTTTGCCATTAAGGTGACTAAATTAGGACACGGGGATATCTTACGGTCAGCTAGGAAGCGTTGTAGGCCAAAGAAATTGTAGAAAATAAGGGAAATGGATGTAATTTTAATAGTAGTGTATCGTCACCTATATCTATAGCCCTAATTGTCTAGATATCTATAGCCAGACGGCTTAAACCAGTAAGGGGTGGCCACAAACAAATAGCCTCCATGTCGCCCTGTACACTGCCATTTCTCTGCCCTTCCCCAACGTACACCCGCCTGTCTCGTATACCTCTCTACTCCATCCCTCCATTCCATCCCCTTCACTATGCTCATTTTACTCTAACTTGGCCTAAATTGCAATCTCTTTATCTCGAATGCTAAGTTGTAACAATAGAATATTACGCTAGTCACGAAGAAGTGCTGTTTCAAAGACGCAACTGCGACACGTGAAAAGCTGCAAATGGACGAAAATTTGGGCCAAGTTAAGGTGAAAGGAGTAGAGTACAGAATCCTCCTTGATAACATAAAAGTTTCCGGATTAAAATGAACTAGAAAAATCATCATCATCATCATCATCGTCATCGTCATCGTCATCATCATCATCATCGCCATCATCATCATCATCGTCATCGTCATCATCATCATCATCATCATCATCATCATCATCATCGTCATCATCATCATCATCATCATCATCATCATCATCATCATCATCGTCATCGTCATTATCATCGTCATCGTCATTATCATCGTCATCGTCATTATCATCGTCATCATCATCATCATCATCATCATCATCATCATCATCATCATCATCATCTATCTACTGCTACTATCTACTGCCAGACGCCTCAGTCATCATCATCATCATTATCATTATTAAATTTTTGCATACCTTCACTCTTAAAAACATGCAGACAGTTTGAGTTACACACTGGTATACGCACATAGTAAATACGCACACAGAGCACGCACATAAGTACGCACACACTGAGAACGCACACTATCACGCACACACTGAATACGCGCGCACTGAACACGCACACAATAAACACGCACACAATAAACACGGACACGCGCGCGCACACACACACACACACACACACACACACACACACACACACACACACACACACACACACACACACACACACACACACACACACACACACACACACACACACACACACACACACACACACACAATAAACACGCACACACTGAACACGTACACACTGAATACGTACACACTGAACAAGCACAATTTGACTAAGTACACACTGAACACATACAATTTGACTACGTACACACTTAGCACGTACACACTGATGCACGCACACACCGATGCACGTACACACCGATGCACGTACACACCGATGCACGTACACGCCGATGCACACACACACCGATGCACGTACACGCCGATGCACGTACACGCCGATGCACACAGACACCGATGCACGTACACGCCGATGCACACACACACCGATGCACGTACACACCGATGCACGTACACGCCGATGCACACACACACCGATGCACGTACACACTGATGCACGCACACACCGATGCACGTACACACCGATGCACGTACACACCGATGCACGTACACGCCGATGCACGTACACACTGATGCACGCACACACCGATGCACACACACACCGATGCACGTACACACCGATGCACGTACACACTGATGCACATACATACCGATGCACGTACACACCGATGCACGTACACGCCGCGGCATGTACGCACTATATAAACACGCGCACACGGAGCAGGCACACACTAATGCACTCACGTATTCATTCACGCAAACACTGATACAAGCACTGATCAGAGCACGCACGCACACTAATATACGCACACACTGATACACACAGGCACTGATACACACACTCAGATACGAACACAGATACACGCACACAATGATGCACACACACAAGTTCACGCACATACTGATACACACACACACACACACACACACACACACACACACACACACACACACACACACACACACACACACACAAGTTCACGCACATACTGATACACACACACACACACACACACACACACACACACACACACACACACACACACACACACACACACACACACACACACACACACACACACACACACACACACAAGTTCACGCACATACTGATACACACACACACACACACACACACAAGTTCACACACATACTGATACACACACACACACACACACACACACACACACACACACACACACACACACACACACACACACTGATGCATGGACTCAGTGATGCTCGGATATTTTAATGTACGCGCACGCGCACACACACACACACACACACACACACACACACACTAAACAGGTGGTGGGTCATATTTAGCTGACGTGTCGGAGTGTGGAGATACAGATAGGAAACAGAGAGAGAGAGAGAGAGAGAGAGAGAGAGAGAGGGAGGGAGGGGGGGAGGGGCATGAGGTAAGTCAGGCAGGGAGGAGGAGGGTAGACTGTTGTTGTTCGTGTTCCTCCTCCAAATTCCCCTATTCGTCAACGCGATAGGATGGCCGGGGATACTGTAGAGATGGAAGGCAAAAATGGCAGGAGATAAATTATATAAAATGGTGATCCCTGAACCTCACCTGTATCGAATCGTTCGTGTCGTATCTTTATAAAGGATCTAACATGCTTGCATGCGTCGTCGGCCTTGGTCACATCATGGCGGCTCTCCACACTGCACAATCTTTTGCAGCCTCCCTATTCACTCCCTTATCCCTGAAGTCACACACTATGACCTCGTCCCTGGCCTTTTCCGGTCTGCCTCTCGCAGCTCTACCTCCGGCGTTCACACCTCTCTCTCCTCACCCAGTTGTCATCCTCCATCCTCTCCACATGTCCTAACCATCTCAGTCTATCCCTCCTCATCACAACAATACACTTTTCTCCCATCCCGCCTCTTAATTCCTCAATAGTAAACCTAGCCCCCCCCAAACCCAGGTTTAGCATTTAAGTAAGAACTACACGTCCATCTAATCATTGTTATTTCTGTACGAAATGTGTTGACTACGTAATCCTTGGTTAGGTAAAGATTCGTTTATTCCCCTGAACCAGAGTGACATTATTCTTATTTTATTCTTATTGTTATCAAGCCATTTTATTCAGCTTACGAGCAGCCTCCCGTACTAAAGACTTTATTAGTACTGCATCTGACTCCTTCAGTTTGAAAAGTGTACCCTAAGCTGAATAAAATCATCAGGCTGTTGCAAGAATAAAATGAACGACGTTTCTTGGCTGAATGGGTTAACATTAACATGATCATTTGCCCCGACATTATCCGATTTATTCACCATCTCGATAACTGACTGAGATTTTGGTAGTCATGGTCGGTGACAAGATGGGGCTTTGACCATAATGGCTTTCAGGTTGGCTCTCATGACTGTACCGTTCACATATTTGCATAAAGATTGTGATTTACACCCTTCCTTGATCAGGGCATGCGTTCTGACGTCATGTGTTGTGTGAACAACGGGGGGAGGGGGGTGAAGATTGTCAGTACTCCCACCTTCCCCAAGAAATTACTTAAAAGAAATAATGCGTGTACTCTATTGGATGACGTGGATGTGGACGTATTATAACTACATATTTACACGGTACGGCAATTCCACTATGACACCAGCTGTTGACAATGCTGGTGCTCTTGGGCCTAAAGAAGCTATTTTTTTTTTTTTTTTCGGTGACAGTCCCTACTAAGAAATGAGTTCATTATTCACACACACACCCGCCAAGGGAGATACAATAATCCTGGTTAACATCTGTTTATTTCGAAGGTGCTCTGAGGTTTATGAAAAGTCCCAGACACTCCTTGCTAATTAAACAGCCGATGGAAAATATGTTAAATACCATTGTTAAATTTGCCAACATTTACAAACAACCACACTGATATATTTCCAGAGGTGGATTTTTGTGATTTGGCGTCGTAGCAGTGGCTAATAGTACACACCATCTCTAAACTCCCACCTTCTCTATGCCCGCTAATCCAGTCCCCCTTCCCTACCCCCTCACCTCTTCCCTACCCCCTCACCTCTTCCCTCAACCCCCCTCCCCTCTTCCCTACCCCCTCCCCTCTTCCCTACCCCCTCACCTCTTCCCTCCCCCTTTACCTTATCCCTCTACCCCCTCACCTCTTCCCTCTACCCCCTCACCTCTTCCCTCTACCCCCCTCACCTCTTTCCTCTACCCCCCTCCCCTCTTCCGTCTACCCCCCTCCCCTCTTTCTTCTACCCCCTCCCCTCTTTCTTCTACCCCCTCCCCTCTTCCCTTCCCCTTCCCCTCTTCCCTACCCCCTCCCCTCTTCCCTACTCCCTCACCTCTTTCCTCTACCCCTCTCTCCTCTTCCCTACCCCCTCATTTCTTCCCTACCCCCTCACCTCGTCCCTACCCCCTCCCCTCTTCCCTACCTCCTTCCCTCTTCCCTACCCCCTCCCCTCATCCCTACCCCGTCACCTCTTCCCTACCCCCTCCCCTCTTCCCCCTACCCCCCTCATCTCTTCCCTACCCCCTCACCTTTTCCCTCTACCCCCTCACCTTTTCCCCCTTCCCCCCTCACCTCTTCCCCCTTCCCCCCTCACCTCTTCCCTACCCCCTCACCTCTTCCCTCTACCCCCCTCACCTCTTCCCTCTACCCCCCTCACCTCTTCCCTCTACCCCCCTCACCTCTTCCCTCTACCCCCCTCACCACTTCCCTCTACCCCCCTCACCTCTTCCCTACCCCTTCACCTCTTCCCTACCCCCTCACCTCTTCCCTCTACCCCTCACCTCTTCCCTACCCCCTCATCTCTTCCCTCAACCCCCCTCCCCTGTTCCCTACCCCCCCACCTATTCCCTACCCCCCCACCTATTCCCTACCCCCCCACCTCTTCCCTCTACCCCCCTCACCTCTTCCCTACCCCTTCACCTCTTCCCTCTACCCCCTCACCTCTTCCCTCTACCCCCTCACCTTTTCCCCCTTCCCCCCTCACCTCTTCCCCCTTCCCCCCTCACCTCTTCCCTACCCCCACACCTGTTCCCCATTCCCCCCTCACCTCTTCCCTACCCCTTCACCTCTTCCCTCTACCCCCTCACCTCTTCCCTCTACCCCCTCACCTCTTCCCTCTACCCCCTCACCTCTTCCCTCTACCCCTTCACCTCTTCCCTCTACCCCCTCACCTCTTCCCTCTACCCCTCACCTCTTCCCTACCCCCTCATCTCTTCCCTCAACCCCCCTCCCCTGTTCCCTACCCCCCACCTCTTCCCTACCCCCTCACCTCTTCCCTCTACCCCCTCCCCTTCCCTCTACCCCCTCCCCTCTTCTCTCTACCCCCCTCATCTCTTCCCTACCCCCTCACCTCTTCCTTCTACCCCCCCTCCCATCTCCCTGCTACCAGTCAAACCTCCCCTACCCTCACACCTCTGCTCTCCACCTCTCAGGTTGAATTTTTCCATTGACACGAAGAAAGAAGAGGATTTTCGCACGATCAAGCAGGCAGAGGATATTTACACGGCCAGGCAAGCAAAGGATATTTACACCGACACGACAGACGACAGGAGTGGGAAATAATAGCTTTCTCCCCAAGTAAAAGGTATTGGAACCATTTTTAAACTTTTTGAAATTTGAAATATTTTTTTCTGAGCTGTTCTCACATCGTACACTTAGTCATGCATTTTGTTTATTGTTAAAAGAGTTATTTTCACACACACACACACACACACACACACACACACACACACACACACACACACACACACACACACACACACACACACACACACACACACACACACACACACACACACACACACACACACACACACACACACACACACACACACACACACACACACACACACACACACACACGCACACACGCACACGCACACACGCACACGCACACGCACACGCGCACACACACACACACACACACACACACACACACACACACACACACACACACACACGCACACGCACACGCACACGCACGAAACACGCACACGCACCACACACGCACAAGCACAGATCTCTCTCTCTCTCTCTCTCTCTCTCTCTCTCTCTCTCAAATTTTGCACGAGAGCACTGATAGCTGTGTGGTGGTTGTGACGATGGTGATGTCAGCGGTGTTGGTGGTGGTGGCGTGTGGTTGTGATGGTGGTGGTAGTACGTGGTTGTGGTAGTGGTGATAATGTTATGCTGGTGGTTGTATTACGATGGAGTGTGGTTGTGATGGAGTGTGGTTGTGGTGGTGGTGGTGGTAGTGTGGGTGTGGTGATGGTACAGTATGGCTGTGAAGAACTTAAAGGAAGGATGTGTGGAATGGGAAGGAATTGGGTGACAAGTTGGGGTTAGAAGACATTGACGTAAGTTTGCAATATAATGTTGGTGTTATGGAAAATAAATCTCTCAGGGAAATGCGCTACGAAGCCTCCTATGCCACCCAGAATACGGGACATAGGCTCAGCAGTAGCATATAGTGCCTACTTTGGCCTAATTGATATTTGCTCCACAGAAAACGATGGAAACGACGGAGGACGAGATGTCAACCCTGGCCAGCGAGATGGCAACTGCAGGCGAGGGGGAAGGCGAAGCTGCAGCTCCAGAAGACAAGATGGCAACCTCAGAAGACGAGATGGCAACCTCAGATGACGAGATGGCAACCTCAGAAGACATGGCAACCTCAGAAGACATGGCAACCTCAGAAGAAGTTGTGGCAACTACGGAAGAAATGGCAGCTGTAGACGACGAGATGGCCGCTCGAGAACATGGCAAGCCCTGCAGAGGAACTGGTGCAGCGTGTGTTGTAGCTTGTACTGATAGGTGATGTGGTAGGGAGGGTAGCAGCAGCTGTGGCGGCACCTGTATAGCGTTACTCTGGTAGGCATTACATTCCTTAGGCACCTTTGATGTTCCTGTATTTCCCCAGGCGATGGAGAGACGGCTGCGAGGGAGAGACGAGACGGCCGAGAGACCAGGGGAGACCGGAGAGCCTGCAAGGAGATCGGAGCGCCGGATGGACAGGTGACAGGTTGTATTTTTCTTTGTATTTTCCTTTAGGGTATGATTGTGTGTGCGTGATTTTTTTTTCTTTGTGTGTGTGTGTGTGTGTGTGTGTGTGTGTGTGTGTGTGTGTTTAGTTCCCAGCATACTAGGCTGGGTGTGGCAGGTAGGTGGGTCTGGGGAGGGAGGTGGGGTGGGGGGAGGAGGGAAAGAGGGGACTTCCTTCCACTTCCATCTTCCTCTCCGTCTGTCCTGTCTGCCTGTCCTCAGCGCAGCCGAACGTGCTGGGATGGTGTGTCTGTCTGTTAGTGTCTGTCTGCTTTAGTGCTTCTTTCTCTTCCCCACCTTTACTTTTTTATGCGCTTTTTCTTTTTCTGTCGTTCTAGAGTGAGCGTGATGGAGAGAGGGTAGAAGGGCGAGTAGGAGCGAGGGAGCGAGTTGGAGATAGACATAGCACCTACTACATAATATTAATTGCTAAAGGTATCTTGCCCGTATTCAACTGATATACTTTGATAATACTTGAAACATTTCCTCTAGTCCAATACTTTTGTGATATACTTTGAGATACTTTAATATATAAAATCTTCTGCCAGAGTTACCTAACAGCTGCTGCCATTGCTACTTGTATACTTTGTAAATGTATTGTAATTGTAAACTCTTGTAAAACACTAAAGATAATAAAAGAATCAGCTGTATATCAACTTTACTTTGCCTTTTATGGTATTACAAATGACTAAAATACAATATCACAGAAAAAGTAAAGTATGCAAAGAAAGCATACAATGCTATACTCTAGTTCCCAAAGACATGGAACAGAGTACACAGTAGACTCCAGCACAAGTTAACTTGCTGGTATAAACTCTTGGGTATAAAAACCCACAATTCAACTTGGACTTTATACCAGTTCCACCATCTCGAAAAATCCTAAGTCCAAAAATCACTCCAATTTGGACTTAGGATTTTTTCGAGTGACTGGATCTGGTATAAGTCTTAAGGGCACCAAAACCCTTACTTCGGACTTAGACTTTATACCCACCAGAGAAGTGGGTATAAAGTCTAGGGATATAAAAGCCCTACTTCAACTTAGAAACTGCCTTCCCCGTATCACATGGTATAGTAACACCTCCATCTACCCCACACGACTTATTCTTTACCTTTTTGTTGTCTCTGTCCTCTTCTTCATCACTCGCTTCCCTCTCGCTGCCGCGTATCATCCTCTTTCTCTTCTCTCTTGTACTGTGACCTCCGTAAACCCGGTATCCATATCTATTTCTTCCTCGTTGTCACCCAAGGGGGCCTCCCTTCCCTCGTTCATGGCCATGGCACTAGCCATTTCAGGGGACGTTGGTTTTGTAGTGCATCCGATCAGTTTCAACTCAGCTGTTAAATTACTGTGTGATGAAGCGCTCTGGGAAGCACGTCTGCCTGCCACGGAGGTCAAGGACAGAATGAAGAGGGTGTATGTAGGTGAAGTGGATGGAGGGAGAGGGAGGGGTAGATCGAGGATGAGGTGGAGGGATGGAGTTGAGAGGTATATGAGGGGGGGTGAGTTGGAGGGCGGGTAGTCAAATGGTGGGTGACAGAGCGACTTGGAGGCGTTTTGTCTGCGGCCATTCTTTGCGAGATTAGGGCGTCGGGCTATAGATAGATAGATAGATCTATCGGTGGATAAATCAATAATTATATGGTGTCACGGTAGGGTCAGGCTCCATATTACCTCACCCTTACCAGCTTACTTCGGCATTTGTCAGGTTAATATACATAATACATTCACTGTTATGTCCATCCATCTCTCTCATTCTCCTCATCTCACCCTGTTTACTCCCCTCTCATCATCATCATCATCATCATCATCATCATCATCATCATCATATTTCCCAGTTCTGTATTATATAACCATGTTTTTTTTTTTTTTTTTTTTTTTACATACTACATAAATGTAAGATGTGTTGTACTTCATGAATATAGGATATGGCTGTATGATAGGCCAGCCAGTTGCAAGTATTGGTTGTGTGTGTGTGTGTGTGTGTGTGTGTGTGTGTGTGTGTGTGTGTGTGTGTGTGTGTGTGTGTGTGTGTGTGTGTAATTCACCGGGTCGGTCAGGATCACTTGATGGTCGTGATCGTCAGCTTTTACCCTCCCGGAAGGGAGAGCTCATATAGTCCGATCTAAGGACAAGGCTGTGACCACACACGCACACACCAGTCCCCTTGCTCAAGGGGGACAGTAACCACCCACTTCGTCAGTGAAACTTTTCGCAACGTGTGTGTGTGTGTGTGTGTGTGTGTGTGTGTGTGTGTGTGTGTGTGTGTGTGTGTGTGTGTGTGTGTGTGTGTGTGTGTGTGTGTGTGTGTGTGTGTGTGTGTGTGTGTGTGTGTGTGTGTGTGTGTGTGTGTGTGTGTGTGTGTGTGTGTGTGTGTGTGTGTGTGTGTGTGTGTGTGTGTGTGTGTGTGTGTGTGTGTGTGTGTGTGTGTGTGTGTGTGTGTGTGTGTGTGTGTGTGTGTGTGTGTGTGTGTGTGTGTGTGTGTGTGTGTGTGTGTGTGTGTGTGTGTGTGTGTGTGTGTGTGTGTGTGTGTGTGTGTGTGTGTGTGTGTGTGTGTGTGTGTGTGTGTGTGTGTGTGTGTGTGTGTGTGTGTGTGTGTGTGTGTGTGTGTGTGTGTGTGTGTGTGTGTGTGTGTGTGTGTGTGTGTGTGTGTGTGTGTGTGTGTGTGTGTGTGTGTGTGTGTGTGTGTGTGTGTGTGTGTGTGTGTGTGTGTGTGTGTGTGTGTGTGTGTGTGTGTGTGTGTGTGTGTGTGTGTGTGTGTGTGTGTGTGTGTGTGTGTGTGTGTGTGTGTGTGTGTGTGTGTGTGTGTGTGTGTGTGTGTGTGTGTGTGTGTGTGTGTGTGTGTGTGTGTGTGTGTGTGTGTGTGTGTGTGTGTGTGTGTGTGTGTGTGTGTGTGTGTGTGTGTGTGTGTGTGTGTGTGTGTGTGTGTGTGTGTGTGTGTGTGTGTGTGTGTGTGTGTGTGTGTGTGTGTGTGTGTGTGTGTGTGTGTGTGTGTGTGTGTGTGTGTGTGTGTGTGTGTGTGTGTGTGTGTGTGTGTGTGTGTGTGTGTGTGTGTGTGTGTGTGTGTGTGTGTGTGTGTGTGTGTGTGTGTGTGTGTGTGTGTGTGTGTGTGTGTGTGTGTGTGTGTGTGTGTGTGTGTGTGTGTGTGTGTGTGTGTGTGTGTGTGTGTGTGTGTGTGTGTGTGTGTGTGTGTGTGTGTGTGTGTGTGTGTGTGTGTGTGTGTGTGTGTGTGTGTGTGTGTGTGTGTGTGTGTGTGTGTGTGTGTGTGTGTGTGTGTGTGTGTGTGTGTGTGTGTGTGTGTGTGTGTGTGTGTGTGTGTGTGTGTGTGTGTGTGTGTGTGTGTGTGTGTGTGTGTGTGTGTGTGTGTGTGTGTGTGTGTGTGTGTGTGTGTGTGTGTGTGTGTGTGTGTGTGTGTGTGTGTGTGTGTGTGTGTGTGTGTGTGTGTGTGTGTGTGTGTGTGTGTGTGTGTGTGTGTGTGTGTGTGTGTGTGTGTGTGTGTGTGTGACTTAACCCATTAGCTGTGGTGGCTTGTCTTCAGTTAACATAAAATCGCTTACTCTATGCTGAAGTATATATACATATATATTTATTTTCCGGTCACTGTGTTCATCTAGCACGTCATATACTGTTCAGTTCTGCCGAGTTGCTCTTAGCTGAACGTATCGATGTAACGTTAGCCAAAACAAAATACCGTCTTTGTAACTAATTCGCATCTTACAGTTTCGATATCTAATCTCATTGTTCGTACATCACGATACTTTAGGCAGACAAGAAAATAATCTACCGAAATAGAAAACGCTAGTTACATGGATAACTGATATATTTTTCGTTCCTGGACTAGGCACATTTTACCCCTCTCCTATTCTGTCCTACTTTAGCCTAAACCAACCCATCCTAACCTACTTTTCTCCGCCCTACACTACCCTACCCCAGCCTACCCTGCCCTAGCGTTCCCTACCCTATCCTACTGCTGAGGTCTCCTGTAGGGATACTCGTTCTTCGGTTTTTGCCAGGCTTAGGGAGGTGGAGGAGATTAAGGTGTTGGACATCCGTTCTGGGGGCGGAGAGACTTACAACATCCCTTTGTCTTGTTGTAAACTTTGGTCTACCCTTTCCCTGTCATGACACTTCTCCGGAGTCGATAATATTCCCCATGGAATGCTGAGGTACCTGGATGATGAAGCAGTTTTTTTTTTGTTTTTTTTTATAGGAAGGGGGGGGGAAGGAAGGTTGTGTGGAGGGGAAGGGAAAGTGGGAAAGGAGGAAGGAAGGAGGAGTGGAAAGATGGTGGGCTGGCCACCTTGCTTTTTTTTTTTTTAATGGTTTGTTTGTTTAATGGTTTGTTTGTTTATTTATTTATTTATTTAATTGTTTATTTGTTTAATAATTTTATTTGTATTTTTATTTGTTGTATTTATAATTTTGTTTTATTTATTTGTTTGTATAACTAGCTAGCTAGCTAAATGGTTCGTTGTTTTTTGTGGTTGATGTCGGGTGGTTTGTTGGCGACTAGCAACAGTATTGCAGTCTTTTGTGGACACTTGTCAGTGTTTGTTGGTAGATGCGGCTACTGTTTGGGTAACTTGTTTGAGTTCATTTCGTTCCCGTAGAGTTTCATAGGGAGTGTATGGGATGTGGGTCGTTGTGAGATGCGGGACTCGCTAGCGGGAGTTAGGTCGGGCTGGGATTGTAGTTCTGGTGGGAGTTTTAGTAGATGGGGACAGGGTCTGGGTTTTCTGCTATGGTTTTTAGGCTGCTTGGGAACCATTTGTGTAAGATGAGGTTCCTTTCCTCAGTGATGTTTTTAAGGTGTTGTACGTTTCGTTATCAAATTCTTCGATTTTTTCCCATATTTTTTTGGCTTGGTTGTGTACTTTAATATTCAAGGGTTTGGTTTTGGTGATTGTATGTATTTGTTCTGTAGTTAAGGTGTAGGGGTAGTGTTGGTTGGTTGCAAATCGGAGAGCCTTATTTTGGATTGTTTGTAGTTTCCTTAGTTGAGTGTGGCTGAAGGTGTGTGTAGGGATGGGTAGATATTCGAGGATGGGAAGAACAAGTGCTTTGACTAGGTGGGTTTTAATTTTTATTGGCATGTCTTTGAATCTGTATAATCGACTGAGTGCTCCAGTGGCTTTTTGTCTCCTGTCATTTGTGCTAACGAGGTAGCCTGTTGAGTTGATCTTGAAACCTAGTATTTTCCCTTCCTCCTTAAATTCAATTAATTCGTCATTAATTATTAGTGGCTCTTTTCTTTTGTTTGCTAGTTGAATTACTGAAAATTTATTAATGTTTGTTCGTATTTTCCACTGATTTTCATAAGCGTTTATTTTCTCAGCTTCTTGCTTGGTTCTGGAATTCATAACGTTCCTTGCTGGGCCTGGGTAGTTTACGATCTGGGTAATGTCGTCGGCATAACTGATATTTATGCCGTGTGTTGCTTGAGGGGTGTTACTTGTGAAGATGGTGAAAAGAGTTGGGGACAAGACACTCCCTGGGGGACACCACAACCCAGGGCAAAGCTGGCACCAGTGTAATTATTTATCTTAATTTTGGCTTTCCTATCATCTAAAAAATCGCATAGGATTTTCTCAGTTATTGTAGGGAGGTTAAGGTGGAGGAGTTTGTGTTTAAGACCGAGGTGCCACACCTTGTCGAAGGCTTTTGTGATGTCCCTGAGGACCACGTGACACTGACCCTTGTTGGCTTTGTTTATTACAATATGTTCTGTTGCGACGGCGATCGCATGTGTGGTGCCTCTGTGGAATCGGAACCCGTATTGGTTTGTGTTGTATAAGTCATTGTTTTCTAGGTGTATTCTTAGTCTATTGTTAATTATTCGTTCTAGGATTTTTCCAGGAACTTCTAATAGAGATATTGGTCTGTGGTTTTCCACTAGATGAGGATTTTTATTCTTTTTAGGGATTAACTTTATTGTTGCTTCTTTAAACTTGTCTGGGAAATATCCAGCTGAGATGGTTGCATTAAATATGTGTCTTAGAGTTTCTTTGGCTATGCTGGGGAGGTTGGATAGAATAGCTTTGTTGACTCCGGTTTCTCCTGGGCAGGTTTTTCTCATGTTTTTTATGATGGCAGTAATTTCTCCTTCCGTGATGGGGGAGGTAAAGATTGTGTCAGAATCTAGTCTGGCTGGGTCTGCTGAATGATATGGAGTGAGTCTGTCGTGGTTGTTGATTAGATATTCTCTTACGTTGTTTTCGTGTGTTTGGTCGTTTTGTTCTTCGTCCTGTTCTTGAAAAATGGATTCCCAGTGTGATCTGTGGGTGTTTTCTTTTTCTGAGGGGGAGTGTTTTCTTTCTCCGTGGGGGTCAAGTATGTAGTGTGGGTCGGGGTTAGAGTAGCCTGAGAGAGTTTTTATTTTTCGCCAGAAGATGGTGGGGTCGTTGTACTTGCTAATTTCGCCGAACTTGCCAAGTTCGCCGAAATTGCATGGTTCGCCGAACTTGCAAAGTTCGCCGAACTTGCAAAGTTCGCCGAACTTGCCAATTTCACCGAACACGCCAATTTCGCCGAACTTGCCAATTTCGCCGAACTTGCCAATTTCGCCGAACTTGGAAAGTTCGCCGAACTTGCCAATTTCGCCGAACTTGGAAAGTTCGCCGAACTTGCCAATTTCGCCGAACTTGCCAATTTCGCCGAACTCGCCAAGTTCGCCGAACTCGCCAATTTCGCCGAACTTGCCAAGTTCGCCGAACTTGCCAAGTTCGCCGAACTTGCCAAGTTCGCCGAACTTGCTAAGTTCGCCGAACTTGCAAAGTTCGCCTAACTTTGCCAATTTCGCCGAACTTGCCAATTTCGCCGAACTTGCCAATTTCGCCGAACTTGCCAATTTCGCCGAACTTGCCAATTTCGCCGAACTTGCCAATTTCGCCGAACTTGCCAATTTCGCCGAACTTGCCAAGTTCGCCGAACTTGAAAAGTTCGCCGAACTTGAAAAGTTCGCCGAACTTGCCAATTTCGCTGAACTTGCCAATTTCGCCGAACTTGCAAAGTTCGCCGAACTTGCCAATTTCGCCGAACTTGCCAAATTCGCCGAACTTGCCAATTTCGCCGAACTTGCCAATTTCGCCGAACTTGCCAATTTCGCCGAACTTGCCAATTTCGCCGAACTTTCCAATTTCGCCGAACTTACCAATTTCGCCGAACTTGCAAAGTTCGCCGAACTTGCACACACACACACACACACACACACACACACACACACACACACACACACACACAAGTATTCTAAGGTAGGACTTGATGGTGAAGAAAGGAGTGTGTGTGTGTGTGTGTGTGTGTGTGTGTGTGTGTGTGTGTGTGTGTGTGTAACACACTCTAACCAAGCCACACTCTAACCAAGGCAAGACTATGAATATTGTCCACTATACTCTTTTTACTCTAACTTGGCCTAAAACTCCCCTATTTCCGTCCTGAATGCTGAGTTGTAGCAATGGATGAACACTGGAAGAAGATGCTGGTCACGAAGAAGTGCAGAGGCAAGGTTGTAGAGCCATAGCATTGTACGTTCTGCCACTGAACTACGTGAAATCAGCTGCAAAAGAACGAAAATCTGGGCCAAGTGAATGTGAAAAGAATATATCTCTAGCAGTTTATATATAATGTTATTGTACGAACATTTATATAAACAGTTACCTTTTTTTCCTTCATAATATGTAAGAACGACGTCGAACAAAGTTTTTGAAAAGATCCAGGAATGTAAGAGGTCTCTGTGGTAAGAAATTAAGGAGAAAAGTGTCGTGGGTGTTGGCGGAGCATTGCGGTGAGATGTGCAGACACACGCATGACTGTACACACACACACACACACACACACACACACACACACACACACACACACACACACACACACACACACACACACACACACACACACACACACACACACACACACACACACACACACACACACACACACACACACACACACACACACACACACACACACACACACACACACACACACACACACACACACACACACACACACACACACACACACACACACACACACACACACACACACACACACACACACACACACACACACACACACACACACACACACACACACACACACACACACACACACACACACACACACACACACACACACACACACACACACACACACACACACACACACACACACACACACACACACACACACACACACACACACACACACACACACACACACACACACACACACACACACACACACACACACACACACACACACACACACACACACACACACACACACACACACACACACACACACACACACACACACACACACACACACACACACACACACACACACACACACACACACACACACACACACACACACACACACACACACACACACACACACACACACACACACACACACAATCAATGAATGGGTATAAGTGACCCGCTATGCTCACAGGTCAATATGAACTGTGGTTCCTGTTTTTGGATGCAACTTTTTTTTTTTTTTTTTAGTTACAAAGCGCTAAAAATAAACGAAAAATATTGGACCAGTTATTCGTTGTATATTTAGATTTAATAGCATATTATTCCTTTTATTTTACTTTTTTTTTTTTTGAGCTTGATTCGCCTGTCATCAAGAATTTGTAAGTTGGCATCTCAGGTCACAGCACCTCCTGACTGACTCCTGGAAGATGACAAGACAGAGTTGTCTGCAGTTTTCCCCTTGCTTCAATCAGAGCTGGATATCCATATTCGCATTTCATCAACGGACTTACCCTCTCTCTCTCTCTCTCTCTCTCTATCTCTCTCTCTAAACCCCTGCTTCCCTCCTTTCTTCTCTCCCTCCTCCCTCCCCCATCTAGCATCTCTCTCTCTCTCTCTCTCTCTCTCTCTCTCTCTCTCTCTCTAAACCTCTGCTTCCGTCCTTTCTTGTCTCCCTCCTCCCTCCCCCATCTACCCTCTCTCTCTATTGTCAGATTAGAGGACTGAATAGACTGTAGTCGCGGAGCAGGACTCTGAGGTTGTCATTATCGTACCCTGGCAACCTACCATTCGACAGTGCGTCCGATTTCGTATCATATTATACACGAATCATATTATATGCACGAATATATTATACACGAATATTATTATACACGAACATATTATACACGAATCATATTATTATGCACGAATATATTATACACGAATATTATTATACACGAACATATTATACACGAATCATATTATTGTGCACGAATATATTATACACGAATAATATGACACAGGAATATAAGTATGCATGAATATATTATACACGAATAATATTACACACGAACATATTATACACGAATCTTATTATTATGCACAGATATATTATCCATGAATATTACTATTCACGAACATATTATACACGAATATTATTATACACGAACATATTGTACACGAATCATATTGTTGTTCACGAATATATAATACACGAATAATATTCCACACGAACATATTATACACGAATCACATGCGTCTGATATTATACTGTACGCGAAATCACGCACTTTTGAATCGTAGGTTGCCAGGGCACGATAATAACAACCTCAGAGTCGCGCGCCGCGGCTATAGTAACCAAGGAGACTCATTTTTAGAGCAGGAATAAAGCTGACTAAATTTCATGGAACCACAACATAATATTCAAGCTGTCAGTGGCCCACTTCCGTCAGATAAACACAAATTTACAGTAGAATTAGTGTTGTTTTTGTTAGCATTATAATGTTTAGTTTGCTTCATGTTTACGTCTGTCCGATAGCACGATAACTCTCTCTCTCTCTCTCTCTCTCTCTCTCTCTCTCTCTCTCTCTCTCTCTCTCTCTCTCTCTCTCTCTCTCTCTCTCTCTCTCTTATCTTTTGTCTGCCTGTCTCGAAACTTTGTGGGAACGACCTTGCTTCTCTTTACGTCTCAGGCTACCTCCTTCTTTCCTTCCCTTTTTCCTTAATTCCTTCCTTTCTTCGACGTCTCTTTCTTTCCCTATTTCCCCTTCCTCACTTTTTCCCATCCAGTTCCCTTTTCCTCCTAATTCTTTTCACCATTTCCACTCCTTTTCCTTCCTTCTTCCTTTTCACATCCTTCCCTCTTCTCCCTCCCTGTTCTTTTCAGCATTTCCTCCCTTCCTCCCATTATCTCCTTCGCCCCCTCCTTTTCTCCCCTCCTTGCCAGTCCTCGTACCCTCTCTCCCCCTCCTTTCCTCCCCCTACGACTCCCCCCTTCCTCTCCTCCCCCTACCCTTCCCCATCCTCTCTGCACAAGGGCCAATTTAAATCCCAACTCCAGTACGAACTGACGTTCAAACTCAAATGCCAACTCAGGTCCCAACACAGTTACCAAACTCAAGTACCAACTTAAGTCTTAACAAAAGTACCAACTCAAGTCATAACTCAAGCTTTAACTTAGTCCCAACTCAAGCGGAAACTTAAGTATCAGCTCAAGCGTCCCAACCCAAGCGCCAACCTAAGTCCCAAGTCAAGTGCCAACGTAAATTACAACTCAAGTGTCAACTTAAGTCCCAACTAATGAATCAACTTAAGTGCCAACTCAAGTGACAACGTGCCAACTCAGGTACGAACATTAATCCCAACTCAAGTGAAACCTTAAGTGCCAACTCAAGTGCCAACTTGGGTCAAAACTCAAGCGCCAATGTAGGTCCCAACTCAAGTGCCAACCCATGTCTCAACTCAAGCGCCAACCTTAGTCCCAACTCAAGCATCAGGCTTAATGACAACTCACGGGTCAGCATAGGTCCCAACTCAAGTGCCAACGTTAGCTCCAACTCAAGTGCCAACGTAAGTGTCAACGAAAGCTCCAACTAGTGCCAACGTAAATGCCAACTCAAGAGCTAACTTAAGTGCCAACTAAAGCGCCAACTTATACTGTAACTCAAGCGCAAACATATCTCCCAACTCAAGTGACAACATAAGTGCTAACTCAAGTGACAACACAAGTGCCACCTCAAGTGACAATATAAGTGCCAACTCAAGTGGCAACATAAGTGCCAACTCAAGTGACAAAATAAGTGCCAGCTCAAACGTCAACTCAGGTCCAAACTCATGCGCCAGCTTGGGTCTTAGCTTAAGTTACAACTTAAGTCCCAACTCAAGCTCCATCATGTTTCATCTCAAGCGAAAACTCAAGTCCCAATTCAAGCACCATCTTTAGTCCCAACGAAAGGGCGAGCTTACGTCTCAAATCAAGCATCAACTGAAGTTCCAATTCAAGCACCAGCTTAAGTCCCAACTCAAACGCCACATTAAGTCCAAACTTAACTGCCAACTTAAGTGCCAAATAAAGTGCTATCGTAAATGATAAGTGCAAATGTGAGTGCCAGTTCAAGTGCCAACTTAAGTGCCAACTCAAATGCAAACTTAAGAGAAAACTCAAATGCCAACTTAAATGCCAACTTAAGTGCAAACTCACGTGGTGACGTAAGTGCCAATTCAAATGTTAAGCTCCAACCAAAGTGCCAAATTAAGTCCCAAATTAAGTGCCAACTTAAATCCAACACAAGCGCCAATTTAAATCCCAACTCAAGTACCAACTATAGCTCAAACTCAAGTGTCAACCCAAGTCCCAACACAGGTACTACTTGGGCCCAAACACAAGTACCAACTGAAGTCCTAACACAAGTACGAGCTCAAGTCCTAACTCAAGCGCTAACTTAAGTCCCAACTCAAGTGCCAACTAAGATCAAAACTCATGCGCCAACTTGTCCCAATCCAAGCACCAACTTAAGTTCCAACTCAAGCACCAACAGAAGTCCCAACTCAAGTACCAACTGAAGTCCCAACTCAAGTGCCAACGTAAGTCACAACTCAAGTGCCAACGTAAGTTACAACTCAAGCACCAACTTAAGTCCCAGTTCACAAGTCAACTCAAGTCCCAGCTAAAGCGCCAACTTACGCTGCATCTCAAGCACCAACATTGATCCCAACTCAATTGAAACCTTAAGTGCCAACTTAGGTCAAAACTCAAGCGCCAATGTAGATCTCAGCTCAAGCGCGTACTTAAGTTCCAACTCAAGCGCCAACTTATGTCCAACTCAGGCGCCAACCTAAGTCCCAACTCAAGCTCTAAAATACGTCTCAACTCAAGCGCCAACTTAAGTCCCAACTCAAGCGCCAACTTAAGTCCCAACTCAAGCGCCAACTTAAGTCCCAGCTCAAGCGCCAACTTAAGTCCTAGCTCAAGCGCCAACTTAAGTCCCTACTCAAACGCCAACTTAAGTCCCAACTCAAGTGCCAACCTAAGTCCCAACTCAAACGCCAACTTAAGTCCCAATTCAAGAGTCAACTAAAGTCCCAACTCAAGCGCCAACTTAAGTCCCAACTCAAGCACCAACTTAAATCCCAACTCAAGCGCCAACTTAAGTCCCAACCCAAGCGCCAACTAAAGTCCCAAGTCAAGTGCGAACTTAGTTCAAACTTCTCCCAATTTAAGTGCCAACTTCAAGCGCCTCAAGTGGCACTCAGATTGCACCTATATGGAAGTTTTCTACTTAAGTGCCTCTTAAGTTCAAGTTCCACTTAAGTGCCACTGAAGTTCCACTCAAGTTCCACTCAAGTTCCTCTTAAGTGGTTCTTAAGTGGAACTTAAGTGGCACTTAAGTGGCACTTAAGAGGCACTTAAGTGGCCCATAAGAGGCACTTAAGTGGCACTTAAGTTGCACTTAATTGGCACTTAAGTTACACGTAAGTGGCACTTAAGTTGCACTTAAGTGGCACTTAAGTTGCACTTAAGTTGCACTTAAGTGGCACTTAAGTGGCACTTAAGTGGCACTTTAGTGGCACTTAAGTTGCACTTAAGTGGCACTTAAGTGGCACTTAAGTGGCACATAAGTTGCACTTAAGTGGCACATAAGTTGCACTTAAGTGGCACTTAAGTTGCACTTAAGTTCCACTTAGGTACCACTTAAGTACCACTTAAGTGGAACTTGAACTTAGTGGAACTTAAGGAGAACTCTTCCGGATAGGTGCCATCTGAATGCCACTTTAGGCACTTAAGTTGGCACTTAAATTGGGACAAGTTGGAACTAAGTTGGCGCTTGAGTTGGGACTTTAGTTGGCGCTTGAGTTGGGACTTAAGTTGGCCCTTGAGTTGAAACTTAAGTTGGCGCTTGAGTTGGAATTTAAGTTGGCACTTGAGTTGGGACTTAAATTGGCTCTTGAGTTGGGACTTAAGTTGGCGCTTGAGTTGGAATTTCAGTTGGCGCTTCAGTTGGGACTTAAGTTGGCGCTTGAATTGGGACTTATGTTGGCGCTTGAGTTGGGACTTAAGTTGGTGCTTGAGTTGGGAGCTACTTTGGCACTTGAGTTTGGGCTTAGGTTGGCGCTTGAGTTGGGACTTAAGTTGGCGCTTGAGTTGGGACTTAAGTTGGCGCTTGAGTTGGAATTTAAGTTGGCGCTTCAGTTGGGACTTAAGTTGGCGCTTGAATTGGGACTTATGTTGGTGCTTGTGTTGGGACTTACGTTGGTGCTTGAGTTGGTTCTTAAGTTGGCGCTTGAGTTGGGACTTAGGTTGGTGTTTGTGTTGGGACTTAAGTTGGCGCTTGAATTGGGACTTAGGTTGGTGCTTGTGTTGGGACTTAAGTTGGTGCTTGAGTTGGGACTTAAGTTGGCACTTGAATTGGGGCTTGAGTTGGGATCTACTTTGGTGCTTGAGTTGGGACTTAGGTTGTCGCTTGAGTTGGGACTTAAGTTGGTGCTTGAGTTGGGAAATAGTTTGGCGGTTGAGTTAGGACTTAAGTTGGCGCTTGAGTTGGGACTTAAGTTTTCGCTTGAGTTGGGACTTAGGTTGGCGTTTGAGTTGGGACTTAAGTTGGCGCTTGATTTGGGACTTAAGTTGGTGCTTGAGTTATGACTCAAAGTTCGCGCTTGAGTCAGGACTTAGGTTGGCGCTTGAGTTTTTACTTAAGTTGGCGCTTGAGTTGGGGCTTAAGTTGGCGCTTGAGTTAGGATTTACGTTGGCGCTTGAGTTGGGACTTAAGTTGGTGCTTCAGTTGGGACTTAAGTTGGTGCTTCATTTGGGACTTAAGTTGGTGCTTGAGTTCGGAGCTACTTTGGCACTTGAGTTGAGACTTAGGTTGGCGCTTGAGTTGGGACCTAAGTTGGCGCTTGAGTTGGGACTTAGGTTGGTGCTTGTGTTAGGACTTAAGTTGGTGCTTGAGTTGGGACTTAAGTTGGCGCTTGAGTTGGGGCTTAAGTTGGTGCTTGAGTTTGGACCTACTTTGGCGCTTGAGTTGGGACTTAGGTTGGCGCTTGAATTGGGACTTAGGTTGTCGCTTGAGTTGGGACTTAAGTTGGTACTTGAATTGGGACTTAGGTTGGCTCTTAAGTTAGGACTTAAGTTGGCACTTGAGTTGGGAATTAAGTTTTCGCTTGAGTTGGGACTTAGGTTAGCGCTCGAGTTCGGACTTAAGTTGGCGCTTAATTTGGGACTTAAGTTGGCGCTTGAGTTAGGACTCAAAGTTCGCTCTTGAGTTGGGACTTAAGTTGGCGCTTGACTTGGGACTTAAGGTCGCGCTTGGGTTGCGGCTTAAGTTTGCAATTGAGTTGAGACTTATGTTGGAACGCTTGAGTTGGGACTTAAGTTCGCGCTTGAGCTTGGACCTACGTTGGCGCTTGAGTTTTTACCCAAGTTGGCACTAAGGTTTCACTTGAGTTGGGATTAATGTTGGTGCTTGAGATGCAGCATAAGTTGGCGCATGAGTTGGGACTTGAGTTGACTCGTGATTTGAGATTTATGTTGGTGCTTGAGTCGTTACTTGCGTTGGCACTTGATTTGTAACTTACGTTGGCACTTGAGTTGGGACTTTAGTTGGTGCTTGAGTTAGGACTTCAGTTAGTGCTTGAGTTGGGACTTCAGTTGGTGCTTGAGTTGGGACTAAAGTTGGTGCTTGGATTGGGACAAGTTTACACTTGACTTGTTACTTAAGTTGGCGCTTGAATTGAGACCTTAGTTGGCGCTTAAGTTGGGACTTAAGTTAGCGCTTGAGTTAGGACTTGATCTCGTACTTGTGTTAGGACTTAAGTTGGTACTTGTGTTTGGACCCAAGTGGTACCTGTGTTGGGACGAATTGACACGAGTTTGATCATTAGGTGGTACTTGAGTTGGGATTTGAATTGGCGCTTGTGTTGGAATTAAGTTGGCACTTGTTTTAGGACTTAAGTTGGCACTTGTTATAGGACTTAAGTTGGCACTTATTTTGGGACTTAATTTGGCACTTGAGTCGGAGCTTTAGTTATTTGAACTGAAACTTACGTCACCAAGTGAGTTTGCACTTAAGTTGGGATTTGCGTTTGCACTTAAGTTGGCATTCGCGTTTGCACTTAGGGTAGCATTTGCGTTTCCAGTTAAGTTGACATTTGAGTTTTCTCTTCAGTTTGCATTTGAGTTGGCACTTAAGTTGGCACTTGAATTGGCACACAAGTTTGCACTTATCATTTACGTTAGCAATTTATTTGGCATTTACGTTGGCAGTTAAGTTTGGACTTAAGTTTGCACTTGAGTTGGGACTTAAGCTGCTGCTTGAAATGGAACTTAAGTTGGTGCTTGAGTTGGGACCAATGTTCGCCCTTTAATTGGGACTAAATGTGGCGCTTGAGTTGGTACTTAAGCTTGCGCTTGAGATGAGACTTCTTGCCGCTTGAGTTGGGACTTTAGTTGTCACTTGAGCTGGGATCTAAGTTGGCGCTTGAGTTTGGACCTGAGTTAGCATTTGAGTTGGCACTTATTTTGTCCCTTGAGTTTACGCTTATGATGTCACTTGAATTGGCTATTGTGTTGTCACGAGTTGGCACGTAAGTTATCTCTTGAGTTGGCACTTACGTTGGCACGAGTTGGAGCTTACACTGGCACTTGAGTTGGAGCTTACCTTGGCACTTAAGTTGGGAACTATGCTGACCTTTGAATTGTAATTAAGCTGGTGCTTGAGTTGAGACTAAGGTTGGCGCTTGAGTTGAGACATGGGTTGGCACTTGAGTTGGGACCTACGTTGGCGCTTGAGTTTTGCCCCAAGTTGGCACTTGAGTTGGCACTTAAGGTTTCACTTGAGTTGGGATTAATGTTCGTACTTGAGTTGAAACGTTGTCACTTGAGTTGGCACTTAAGTTGATTCATGAGTTGAGACCTAAGTTGGCACTTGATTTGTAACTTACATTGGCACTTGAGTTGAGACTAGGTTGGCGCTTGAGTTGGGACTAAGCGCTTGAGTTATGACTTGAGTTGGTACTTGTGTTAAGACTTAAGTTGGTACTTGCGTTTGGTACCTGTGTTGGGACATGAGTTGGCACTTGAGTTTGAACTTTAGTTGGAACTTGAGTTGGGATTTAAATTGGCCCCTGTGAAGAGAGGAGGGGGAGGAGTAGAGGGAGGAGAGGAAGGGGGAGTCGTAGGGGGGGAGAGGAGAGGGTACGAGGACGGGCAAGGAGGGGAGAGAAAGAGGGGGCGAAGGAGAAAATGGAAGGAAGGGAGGAAATGCTGAAAAGAACTGGGAAGGAGAATATGGAAGGAGGTGAAAAGAAAGGAAGGAAAAGGAGTGGAAATGGTGAAAAGAATTAGGAAGAGGAAAAGGGAACTGGATGGGAAAAAGTGAGGAAGGGGAAACAAGGAAAGAAAGAGACGTCGAGGAAAGGAAGGAAGGAATTAAGGAAGAATGGAAGGAAAGGAAAGAAGGAGTTACCCTGAGACGTAAGGTGAAGCAAGGTCGTTCCCACAAAGGTTCAAGACAGGCAGACAAAAGATGAGAGAGAGAGAGAGAGAGAGAGAGAGAGAGAGAGAGAGAGAGAAGGAAGAGAGGGAGTCTGACTGTAAAATATCCCATTCTTTGAGGAAGGAGAGTCAGAACATCTTCAAAGCAAATATCCTCATCAGCAGTGCTGGGAACGCTACTAATAAAAAGTAGCGGCGCTCCCATTCCCGTTACTAGCCTGAAAAAGTAGTGGCGTTACTGGTTTCGCTACTTGATACGAAATGTAGCGGTGCTCCCGCTCCTGCTGCTTTGGATAAGAAAAACGTACACGAAGGAAAGGTTAACAAAAATCTGTGATATAGCAATACACTATATACTGTTTTGATAATATTAGTCAGTCTGAGTGGTTATGTTGTGTACCAGTAATGTCAGTATACACTTATACTGAATAAATAAAATCATACATGTCGGTGTCACTTTAATGAAGCTTAGAGCCGAAGGTACAGGAAATAAGCTATTTACTGTATAATGTAACAAATGCTCTTTTACACTGTTACCTAGTATACCTACTGAAAGTAACATACGTAAGTAACAGGCAAAAAAATGTAGCCTACCATTGATACATATTATATAGATTTATTATATTTTCAATGATACTCATTTAAGATATATACGAAAACGAGAGTAAAAATGAACTGGGGCTTTCTGTTAAAGGCTATACAATGGCAATGTTTTTTCCATTACCTTAAACTGAAAGTAACATACTTTTACGAAATAATAACGTAGTGCGTAAGAATTAGTCTGAAAGAGAGAGTGAGGGACAGAGCGCAAGTTAGAGACGGGAATAGTTAGAGGTGTGTGTGTGTGTGTGTGTGTGTGTTAGCATTGCCTACATCTAGCTGACATCCTTATTTATCTTTAGGCCTACTTAATTTAAATGATCGATAATTAACTAGCAACTTCCTGTCTAATTATTGCACAATTACTAATAAATAATATATATAGTTTAATAAATTACTGATGTAATGTAGAACAAACATCCTTAATTGACAGAATTGACGAAAGTAGTATTTTTCGTCATTAATAAATACAACCAAACCGTCGGCATATCTGTATGTACTCACGACTCCGGACTGTATTCGTCGCGTGAGTAGTGAGGAGCGCGGTAACGCGTGAGTACAGCCAAAAAGTAGCGGCGCTCTCAATTCCGCTACTGGCTAAGAAAAGTAATGGCGTTACCACCATCGCTATTAAAATAGTAGCGGCGCTATTCCCAGCATTGCTCAAGTGCCATCCCATGTTTCAACTCAAGCGCCAACCTTAGTCCCAACTCAAGCACCAGCTTAATCACAACTCAGGGGTCAGCATAGGTCCCTACTCAAGTGCCAACGTAAGCTCCAAGTTAAGTGCCAACGTAAGCTCCAACTCAAGTGCCAACGTAAGTGCCAACGTAAGCTCCAACTCAAGTGCCAACGTAAGTGCCAACGTAAGCTCCAACTCGTGCCAACGGAATTGCCAACTCAAGCGCTAACTTAAGTGCCAACTAAAGCGCCAACTTATGTTGCAACTCAAGCGCAAACATAACTCCCAACTCAAGTGACAACACAAGTGCCAACTCAAGTGACAACATAAGTGCCTACTCAAATGCCAACTCAGGTCCAAACACAAGCGCCAACTTGGATCTCAGCTCAAGTGACAGTTTAAGTCCCAACTCAAGCGCCAACATGTCTCAGCTCAAGCGCAAACTTAAGTACCAACTCAAGCGCCATCTTTAGTCCCAACTAAAGGGCGACCTTAGGTCCCAACTCAAGTACCAAGTTAAGTTCCAATTCAAACACCAGCTTAAGTCCCAACTCAAGTGCCAACTTAAGTCCAAACTTAACTGCCAACTTAAGTGCCAAATAAAGTGCTAACGTAAATGATAAGTGCTAACGTGAGTGCCAATTCAAGTGCCAACTTAAGTGTCAACTCAAATGCCAACTTAAGAGAAAACTCAAATGCCAACTTACGTGCAAACGCAAATGCCAACTTAAGTGCAAACTCACGTGTTGACGTAAGTGTCAATTCATATGTTAACTAAAGCTCCGACTTAAATACCAAGTTAAGTCCTATAACAAGTGCCAACTTAAGTCCTAAAACAAGTGCCAACTTAAATCCAACACAAGAGCCGATTTAAATCCCAACTCAAGTACCACCAAAAGTTCAAACTCAAGTGTCAACTCAAATCCCAACACAGGTACCATTTGGGTCCAAACACAAGTACCAACTTAAATCCTAACACAAGTACGAGCTCAAGTCCTAACTCAAGCGCTAACTTAAGTCCCAACTCAAGCGCTAAATAAGGTCTCAACTCAAGCGCCAACATAAGTCCCAACTCAAGCGCCGACTTGTCCCAATCCAAGAACCAACTTAAGTCCCAACTTAAGCTCAAACTGAAGTCCCAACTCAAGCACCAACTGAAGTGCCAACGTAAGTTAAAACTCAAGCACCAACTGTAGTCCCAGTTCAAGTGCCAACGTAAGTTACAACTCAAGTGCCAACGTAAGTTACAACTCAAGCACCAATTTAAGTCTCAGTTCACGAGTCAACTCAAGTCCCAACTCAAGCGCCAACTTATGCTGCATCTCAAGCACCAACATTAATCCCAACTCAGGTGAAACCTTAAGTGCGAACTTGGGTCAAAACTCAAGCACCAACTCAGGTCTCAACTCAGGTACCAAACGCAAATACCAACTTAAGTCTTAACACAAGTACCAACTCAAGTCATAAATCAAGCGGTAACTTAGTCTCGACTCAAGCAGCAAGTTAAGTATCAACTCAAGCTTCAAATGAATTCCCAACTCAAGTGCCAACATAAGTTACAACTCAAGTGCCAACTTAAGTCCCAACTCATGAATTAACTTAAGTGCCAACTCAAGTGACAACGTGCCAACTCAAGTACGAATATTAATCCCAACTCAAGTGCCAACCCATGTCTCAACTCAAGCGCTAACCTCAGTCCCAACTCAAGCATCAGCTTAATCACAACTCAATGGTCAGCATAGGTCCCAACTCAAGTGACAACGTAAGCTCCAACTCAAGTGCCAACATAAGTGCCAACGTAAGCGCCAACCCAAGTGCCGACGTAAGTTTCAACGTAAGATCCAACTCAAGTGCCAACGTAAGTGCCAACTTAAGAACTAACTTAAGTGCCAACTAAAGAGCCAACTTATATTGTAACTTAAGCGCAAACGTAACTCCCAACTCAAGTGACAACATCAGTGCCAACTCAAGTGACAACACAAGTGCGAACTCAAATGCCAACTCTGGTCCAAACTCAAGCGCCAACTTGGGTTCCAACTCAAGCGCCAACTTGGGTTCCAACTCAAGCTCCAACTTAATTCCCAACTCAAGCGGCAACCTAAGTCCCAACTCAAGCGCGAACTTAAGTCCCAACTCAAGCGCGAACTTAAGTCCCAACTCAAGCGCCAACTTAAGTTCCAACTCAAGCGCCAACTTAAGTTCCAACTCAAGCACCAACTTAAGTCACAACTCAAGCGCCAACTTAAGTCCCAATTCAAGCGCCATCTTAGGTCCCATCTTAAGCCTCAACTTAAGTTCCAACTCAAACGCCAACTTAAATCCCAACTCAAGCGCCAACTTAAGTCCCAACTCAAGCACCAACTTATGTCCCAGCTCAAGTGCCAACCTATGACCGAACTCAAGCGCAAACTTAAAGACCCATCTCAAGTTCCAACTAAAGTCCCAACTCAAGTGCCAACTTAGTTCCCAACTTGTCCCAGTTTAAGTGCCAACTTAAGTGCCTCAAGTGGCACTCAGGTGGCACCTATGTGGAAGTGTTCTACTTAAGTGTCACTTAATGTTCAAGGTCCACTTAAGTGCCACTTGAGTGGAACTTGAGTGGCACTTAAGTGGAACTTGATCTTAAGCAGCAGTTAAGTAGAACACACACACACACACACACACACACACACACACACACATACATTCTCTCTCTCTCTCTCTCTCTCTCTCTCTCTCTCTCTCTCTCTCTCCCCTAACCAACAAAGATTCAAGGGTGAATTTGCATCTGTAATTACTTAAGCTTTACGAATTATTTTTTTTATGCATGGAAGAAGGAACCAAAGGCCAGAAGCCCGCACGATTTCTCCCTCCCAGAAATTAAATACATTAATAAGAGGGCTGAATTCAGGATGTGTTCATTTGGAGATGCCTGGATGCACTGCGTTTGAAAGACTGAAGGTCATAGGCAGTAGGAAATACAGAGGAAGACAGTTCCAGAGTTGACCTGTTGCATACATGGAGGACTGGGAGTAAATCGTATAGAAAAGAGATGAGAGCAGGATTGGAGTAATTGTAATTGTAATTTAACTGAAATGTAATTATTTAGAAATATTGTAATTGTAATCATAATTGTAATTAAAAGTAAAATTGAAGTAATGAATTGTAATTGTAATTGAAAAGTTAATTGTAATTAAATTGGTATTATGAAAGGGAAGGAGAGTGGTAGTGGTAAGTTTATCCCATACCCAGCTGTCATTCAGCTCAAGCGCGTACTTAAGTTCCAACTCAAGCGCCAACTTATGTCCAAATCAGGCGCCAACCTAAGTCCCAACTCAAGCTCTAAAATACGTCTCAACTCAAGCGCCAACTTAAGTCCCAACTCAAGCGCCAACTTAAGTCCCAACTCAAGCGCCAACTTAAGTCCCAACTCAAGCGCCAACTTAAGTCCCAGCTCAAGCGCCAACTTAAGTCCCGGCTCAAGCGCCAACTTAAGTCCCTACTCAAGCGCCAACTTAAGTCCCAACTCAAGCGCCAACCTAAGTCCCAACTCAAACGCCAACTTAAGTCCCAATTCAAGAGTCAACTTAAGTCCCAACTCAAGCGCCAACTTAAGTCCCAACTCAAGCACCAACTTAAATCCGAACTCAAGCGCCAACTTAAGTCCCAACCCAAGCGCCAACTAAAGTCCCAAGTCAAGTGCGAACTTAGTTCAAACTTGTCCCAATTTAAGTGCCAACTTCAAGTACCTCAAGCGGCACTCAGATTGCACCTATGTGGAAGTTTTCTACTTAAGTGCCACTTAAGTTCAAGTTCCACTTAAGTGCCACTGAAGTTCCACTCAAGTTCCACTCAAGTTCCTCTTAAGTGGTTCTTAAATGGAACTTAAGTGGCACTTAAGTGGCACTTAAGTTGCACTTAAGTTGCACTTAAGTGGCACTTAAGTTACACTTAAGTGGCACTTAAGTGGCACGTAAGTTCAACTTAAGTTCCACTTTAGTTCCACTTAGGTACCACTTAAGTACCACTTAAGTGGAACTTGAACTTAGTGGAACTTAAGTAGAACTCTTCCGGATAGGTGCCATCTGAATGCCACTTTAGGCACTTAAGTTGGCACTTAAATTGGGACAAGTTGGAACTAAGTTGGCATTTGAGTTGGGACTTTAGTTGGCGCTTGAGTTGGGACTTAAGTTGGCCCTTGAGTTGAAACTTAAGTTGGCGCTTGAGTTGGAATTTAAGTTGGGACTTGAGTTGGGACTTAAATTGGCTCTTGAGGTTGGACTTAAGTTGGCGCTTGAGTTGGGACTTAGGTTAGTGTTTGTGTTGGGACTTAAGTTGGCGCTTGAGTTGGGACTTAGGTTGGTCCTTGTGTTGGGACTTAAGTTGGTGCTTGAGTTGGGACTTAAGTTGGCGCTTGAGTTGGGACTTAGGTTGGCGTTTGAGTTGGGAGTTAAGTTGGCGCTTGAGTCGTGACTTAAGTTGGCGCTTGATTTGGGACTTAAGTTGATGCTTGAGTTATGACTCAAAGTTCGCGCTTGAGTCAGGACTTAGGTTGGCGCTTGAGTTTTTACTTAAGTTGGCGCTTGAGTTGGGGCTTAAGTTGGCGCTTGACTTAGGATTTACGTTGGCGCTTGAGTTGGGACTTAAGTTGGTGCTTCAGTTGGGACTTAAGTTGGTGCTTCATTTGGGACTTAAGCTGGTGCTTGAGTTCGGAGCTACTTTGGCACTTGAGTTGAGACTTAGGTTGGCGCTTGAGTTGGGACCTAAGTTGGCGCTTGAGTTGGGACTTAGGTTGGTGCTTGTGTTAGGACTTAAGTTGGTGCTTGAGTTGGGACTTAAGTTGGCGCTTGAGTTGGGGCTTAAGTTGGTGCTTGAGTTTGGACCTACTTTGGCGCTTGAGTTGGGACTTAGGTTGGCGCTTGAATTGGGACTTAGGTTGTCGCTTGACTTGGGACTTAAGTTGGTACTTGAGTTGGGAATTAAGTTTTCGCTTGAGTTGGGACTTAGGTTAGCGCTCGAGTTCGGACTTAAGTTGGCGCTTAATTTGGGACTTAATTTGGCGCTTGAGTTAGGACTCAAAGTTCGCTCTTGAGTTGGGACTTAAGTTGGCGCTTGACTTGGGACTTAAGGTCGCGCTTAGGTTGTGGCTTAAGTTTGCAATTAAGTTGAGACTTATGTTGGAACGCTTGAGTTGGGACTTAAGTTCGCGCTTGAACTTGGACCTACGTTGGCGCTTGAGTTTTTACCCAAGTTGGCACTAAGGTTTCACGTGAGTTGGGATTAATGTTGGTGCTTGAGATGCAGCATAAGTTGGCGCATGTGTTGGGACTTGAGTTGACTCGTGATTTGAGATTTATGTTGGTGCTTGAGTCGTTACTTGCGTTGGCACTTGAGTTGTAACTTACGTTGGCACTTGAGTTGGGACTTTAGTTGGTGCTTGAGTTAGGACTTCAATTAGTGCTTGAGTTGGGACTTCAGTTGGTGCTTGAGTTGGGACTAAATTTGGTGCTTGGATTGGGACAAGTTTACACTTGACTTGGAACTTAAGTTGGCGCTTGAGTTGAGACCTTAGTTGGCGCTTAAGTTGGGACTTAAGTTAGCGCTTGAGTTAGGACTTGATCTCGTACTTGTGTTAGGACTTAAGTTGGTACTTGTGTTTGGACCCAAGTGGTACCTGTGTTGGGACGAATTGACACGAGTTTGATCATTAGGTGGTACTTGAGTTGGGATTTGAATTGGCGCTTGTGTTGGAATTACGTTGGCACTTGTTTTAGGACTTAAGTTGGCACTTGTTATAGGACTTAAGTTGGCACTTATTTTGGGACTTAATTTGGCACTTGAGTCGGAGCTTTAGTTATTTGAACTGGAACTTACGTCACCAAGTGAGTTTGCACTTAAGTTGGGATTTGCGTTTGCACTTAAGTTGGCATTCGCGTTTGCACTTAGGGTAGCATTTGCGTTTCCAGTTAAGTTGACAGTTGAGTTTTCTCTTCAGTTTGCATTTGAGTTGGCACTTAAGTTGGCACTTGAATTGGCACACAAGTTTGCACTTATCATTTACGTTAGCAATTTATTTGGCATTTACGTTGGCAGTTAAGTTTGGACTTAAGTTTGCACTTGAGTTGGGACTTAAGCTGCTGCTTGAAATGGACCTTAAGTTGGTGCTTGAGTTGGGACCAATGTTCGCCCTTTAATTGGGACTAAATGTGGCGCTTGAGTTGGTACTTAAGCTTGCGCTTGAGATGAGACTTCTTGCCGCTTGAGTTGGGACTTTAATTGTCACTTGAGCTGGGATCTAAGTTGGCGCTTGAGTTTGGACCTGAGTTAGCATTTGAGTTGGCACTTATTTTGTCCCTTGAGTTGACGCTTATGATGTCACTTGAATTGGCTATTGTGTTGTCACGAGTTGGCACGTAAGTTATCTCTTGAGTTGGCACTTACGTTGGCACGAGTTGGAGCTTACACTGGCACTTGAGTTGGAGCTTACCTTGGCACTTAAGTTGGGAACTATGCTGACCTTTGAATTGTAATTAAGCTGGTGCTTGAGTTGAGACTAAGGTTGGCGCTTGAGTTGAGACATGGGTTGGCACTTGAGTTGGGACCTACGTTGGCGCTTGAGTTTTGCCCCAAGTTGGCACTTGAGTTGGCACTTAAGGTTTCACTTGAGTTGGGATTAATGTTCGTACTTGAGTTGAAACGTTGTCACTTGAGTTGGCACTTAAGTTGATTCATGAGTTGAGACCTAAGTTGGCACTTGAGTTGTAACTTACATTGGCACTTGAGTTGAGACTAGGTTGGCGCTTGAGTTGGGACTAAGCTCTTGAGTTATGACTTGAGTTGGTACTTGTGTTAAGACTTAAGTTGGTACTTGCGTTTGGTACCTGTGTTGGGACATGAGTTGGCACTTGAGTTTGAACTTTAGTTGGAACTTGAGTTGGGATTTAAATTGGCCCCTGTGAAGAGAGGAGGGGGAGGAGTAGAGGGAGGAGAGGAAGGGGGAGTCGTAGATGGGGAGAGGAGAGGGTACGAGGACGGGCAAGGAGGGGAGAGAAAGAGGGGGCGAAGGAGAAAATGGAAGGAAGGGAGGAAATGCTGAAAAGAACTGGGAAGGAGAATATGGAAGGAGGTGAAAAGAAAGGAAAGAAAAGGAGTGGAAATGGTGAAAAGAATTAGGAAGAGGAAAAGGGAACTGGATGGGAAAAAGTGAGGAAGGGGAAACAAGGAAAGAAAGAGACGTCGAGGAAAGGAAGGAAGGAATTAAGGAAGAATGGAAGGAAAGGAAAGAAGGAGTTACCCTGAGACGTAAGGTGAAGCAAGGTCGTTCCCACAAAGGTTCAAGACAGGCAGACAAAAGATGAGAGAGAGAGAGAGAGAGAGAGAGAGAGAGAGAGAGAGAGAGAGAGAGAGAGAGAGAGGGAGTCTGACTGTAAAATATCCCATTCTTTGAGGAAGGAGAGTCAGAACATCTTCAAAGCAAATATCCTCATCAGCAGTGCTGGGAACGCTACTAATAAAAAGTAGCGGCGCTCCCATTCCCGTTACTAGCCTGAAAAAGTAGTGGCGTTACTGGTTTCGCTACTTGATACGAAATGTAGCGGTGCTCCCGCTCCTGCTGCTTTGGATAAGAAAAACGTACACGAAGGAAAGGTTAACAAAAATCTGTGATATAGCAATACACTATATACTGTTTTGATAATATTAGTCAGTCTGAGTGGTTATGTTGTGTACCAGTAATGTCAGTATACACTTATACTGAATAAATAAAATCATACATGTCGGTGTCACTTTAATGAAGCTTAGAGCCGAAGGTACAGGAAAAAAGCTATTTACTGTATAATGTAACAAATGCTCTTTTACACTGTTACCTAGTATACCTACTGAAAGTAACATACGTAAGTAACAGGCAAAAAAATGTAGCCTACCATTGATACATATTATATAGATTTATTATATTTTCAATGATACTCATTTAAGATATATACGAAAACGAGAGTAAAAATGAACTGGGGCTTTCTGTTAAAGGCTATACAATGGCAATGTTTTTTCCATTACCTTAAACTGGAAGTAACATACTTTTACGAAATAATAACGTAGTGCGTAAGAATTAGTCTGAAAGAGAGAGTGAGGGACAGAGCGCAAGTTAGAGACGGGAATAGTTAGAGGTGTGTGTGTGTCTGTGTGTGTGTGTGTTAGCATTGCCTACATCTAGCTGACATCCTTATTTATCTTTAGGCCTACTTAATTTAAATGATCGATAATTAACTAGCAACTTCCTGTCTAATTATTGCACAATTACTAATAAATAATATATATAGTTTAATAAATTACTGATGTAATGTAGAACAAACATCCTTAATTGACAGAATTGACGAAAGTAGTATTTTTCGTCATTAATAAATACAACCAAACCGTCGGCATATCTGTATGTACTCACGACTCCGGACTGTATTCGTCGCGTGAGTAGTGAGGAGCGCGGTAACGCGTGAGTACAGCCAAAAAGTAGCGGCGCTCTCAGTTCCGCTACTGGCTAAAAAAAAAAGTAATGGCGTTACCACCATCGCTATTAAAATAGTAGCGGCGCTATTCCCAGCATTGCTCAAGTGCCATCCCATGTTTCAACTCAAGCGCCAACCTTAGTCCCAACTCAAGCACCAGCTTAATCACAACTCAGGGGTCAGCATAGGTCCCTACTCAAGTGCCAACGTAAGCTCCAAGTTAAGTGCCAACGTAAGCTCCAACTCAAGTGCCAACGTAAGTGCCAACGTAAGCTCCAACTCAAGTGCCAACGTAAGTGCCAACGTAAGCTCCAACTCGTGCCAACGGAATTGCCAACTCAAGCGCTAACTTAAGTGCCAACTAAAGCGCCAACTTATGTTGCAACTCAAGCGCAAACATAACTCCCAACTCAAGTGACAACACAAGTGCCAACTCAAGTGACAACATAAGTGCCTACTCAAATGCCAACTCAGGTCCAAACACAAGCGCCAACTTGGATCTCAGCTCAAGTGACAGTTTAAGTCCCAACTCAAGCGCCAACATGTCTCAGCTCAAGCGCAAACTTAAGTACCAACTCAAGCGCCATCTTTAGTCCCAACTAAAGGGCGACCTTAGGTCCCAACTCAAGTACCAAGTTAAGTTCCAATTCAAACACCAGCTTAAGTCCCAACTCAAGTGCCAACTTAAGTCCAAACTTAACTGCCAACTTAAGTGCCAAATAAAGTGCTAACGTAAATGATAAGTGCTAACGTGAGTGCCAATTCAAGTGCCAACTTAAGTGTCAACTCAAATGCCAACTTAAGAGAAAACTCAAATGCCAACTTACGTGCAAACGCAAATGCCAACTTAAGTGCAAACTCACGTGTTGACGTAAGTGTCAATTCATATGTTAACTAAAGCTCCGACTTAAATACCAAGTTAAGTCCTATAACAAGTGCCAACTTAAGTCCTAAAACAAGTGCCAACTTAAATCCAACACAAGAGCCGATTTAAATCCCAACTCAAGTACCACCAAAAGTTCAAACTCAAGTGTCAACTCAAATCCCAACACAGGTACCATTTGGGTCCAAACACAAGTACCAACTTAAATCCTAACACAAGTACGAGCTCAAGTCCTAACTCAAGCGCTAACTTAAGTCCCAACTCAAGCGCTAAATAAGGTCTCAACTCAAGCGCCAACATAAGTCCCAACTCAAGCGCCGACTTGTCCCAATCCAAGAACCAACTTAAGTCCCAACTTAAGCTCAAACTGAAGTCCCAACTCAAGCACCAACTGAAGTGCCAACGTAAGTTAAAACTCAAGCACCAACTGTAGTCCCAGTTCAAGTGCCAACGTAAGTTACAACTCAAGTGCCAACGTAAGTTACAACTCAAGCACCAATTTAAGTCTCAGTTCACGAGTCAACTCAAGTCCCAACTCAAGCGCCAACTTATGCTGCATCTCAAGCACCAACATTAATCCCAACTCAGGTGAAACCTTAAGTGCGAACTTGGGTCAAAACTCAAGCACCAACTCAGGTCTCAACTCAGGTACCAAACGCAAATACCAACTTAAGTCTTAACACAAGTACCAACTCAAGTCATAAATCAAGCGGTAACTTAGTCTCGACTCAAGCAGCAAGTTAAGTATCAACTCAAGCTTCAAATGAATTCCCAACTCAAGTGCCAACATAAGTTACAACTCAAGTGCCAACTTAAGTCCCAACTCATGAATTAACTTAAGTGCCAACTCAAGTGACAACGTGCCAACTCAAGTACGAATATTAATCCCAACTCAAGTGCCAACCCATGTCTCAACTCAAGCGCTAACCTCAGTCCCAACTCAAGCATCAGCTTAATCACAACTCAATGGTCAGCATAGGTCCCAACTCAAGTGACAACGTAAGCTCCAACTCAAGTGCCAACATAAGTGCCAACGTAAGCGCCAACCCAAGTGCCGACGTAAGTTTCAACGTAAGATCCAACTCAAGTGCCAACGTAAGTGCCAACTTAAGAACTAACTTAAGTGCCAACTAAAGAGCCAACTTATATTGTAACTTAAGCGCAAACGTAACTCCCAACTCAAGTGACAACATCAGTGCCAACTCAAGTGACAACACAAGTGCGAACTCAAATGCCAACTCTGGTCCAAACTCAAGCGCCAACTTGGGTTCCAACTCAAGCGCCAACTTGGGTTCCAACTCAAGCTCCAACTTAATTCCCAACTCAAGCGGCAACCTAAGTCCCAACTCAAGCGCGAACTTAAGTCCCAACTCAAGCGCGAACTTAAGTCCCAACTCAAGCGCCAACTTAAGTTCCAACTCAAGCGCCAACTTAAGTTCCAACTCAAGCACCAACTTAAGTCACAACTCAAGCGCCAACTTAAGTCCCAATTCAAGCGCCATCTTAGGTCCCATCTTAAGCCTCAACTTAAGTTCCAACTCAAACGCCAACTTAAATCCCAACTCAAGCGCCAACTTAAGTCCCAACTCAAGCACCAACTTATGTCCCAGCTCAAGTGCCAACCTATGACCGAACTCAAGCGCAAACTTAAAGACCCATCTCAAGTTCCAACTAAAGTCCCAACTCAAGTGCCAACTTAGTTCCCAACTTGTCCCAGTTTAAGTGCCAACTTAAGTGCCTCAAGTGGCACTCAGGTGGCACCTATGTGGAAGTGTTCTACTTAAGTGTCACTTAATGTTCAAGGTCCACTTAAGTGCCACTTGAGTGGAACTTGAGTGGCACTTAAGTGGAACTTGATCTTAAGCAGCAGTTAAGTAGAACACACACACACACACACACACACACACACACACACACACATACATTTCTCTCTCTCTCTCTCTCTCTCTCTCTCTCCCCTAACCAACAAAGATTCAAGGGTGAATTTGCATCTGTAATTACTTAAGCTTTACGAATTATTTTTTTTTATGCATGGAAGAAGGAACCAAAGGCCAGAAGCCCGCACGATTTCTCCCTCCCAGAAATTAAATACATTAATAAGAGGGCTGAATTCAGGATGTGTTCATTTGGAGATGCCTGGATGCACTGCGTTTGAAAGACTGAAGGTCATAGGCAGTAGGAAATACAGAGGAAGACAGTTCCAGAGTTGACCTGTTGCATACATGGAGGACTGGGAGTAAATCGTATAGAAAAGAGATGAGAGCAGGATTGGAGTAATTGTAATTGTAATTTAACTGAAATGTAATTATTTAGAAATATTGTAATTGTAATCATAATTGTAATTAAAAGTAAAATTGAAGTAATGAATTGTAATTGTAATTGAAAAGTTAATTGTAATTAAATTGGTATTATGAAAGGGAAGGAGAGTGGTAGTGGTAAGTTTATCCCATACCCAGCTGTCATTCAGCTCAAGCGCGTACTTAAGTTCCAACTCAAGCGCCAACTTATGTCCAAATCAGGCGCCAACCTAAGTCCCAACTCAAGCTCTAAAATACGTCTCAACTCAAGCGCCAACTTAAGTCCCAACTCAAGCGCCAACTTAAGTCCCAACTCAAGCGCCAACTTAAGTCCCAACTCAAGCGCCAACTTAAGTCCCAGCTCAAGCGCCAACTTAAGTCCCGGCTCAAGCGCCAACTTAAGTCCCTACTCAAGCGCCAACTTAAGTCCCAACTCAAGCGCCAACCTAAGTCCCAACTCAAACGCCAACTTAAGTCCCAATTCAAGAGTCAACTTAAGTCCCAACTCAAGCGCCAACTTAAGTCCCAACTCAAGCACCAACTTAAATCCGAACTCAAGCGCCAACTTAAGTCCCAACCCAAGCGCCAACTAAAGTCCCAAGTCAAGTGCGAACTTAGTTCAAACTTGTCCCAATTTAAGTGCCAACTTCAAGTACCTCAAGCGGCACTCAGATTGCACCTATGTGGAAGTTTTCTACTTAAGTGCCACTTAAGTTCAAGTTCCACTTAAGTGCCACTGAAGTTCCACTCAAGTTCCACTCAAGTTCCTCTTAAGTGGTTCTTAAATGGAACTTAAGTGGCACTTAAGTGGCACTTAAGTTGCACTTAAGTTGCACTTAAGTTGCACTTAAGTTGCACTTAAGTGGCACTTAAGTTACACTTAAGTGGCACTTAAGTGGCACGTAAGTTCAACTTAAGTTCCACTTTAGTTCCACTTAGGTACCACTTAAGTACCACTTAAGTGGAACTTGAACTTAGTGGAACTTAAGTAGAACTCTTCCGGATAGGTGCCATCTGAATGCCACTTTAGGCACTTAAGTTGGCACTTAAATTGGGACAAGTTGGAACTAAGTTGGCATTTGAGTTGGGACTTTAGTTGGCGCTTGAGTTGGGACTTAAGTTGGCCCTTGAGTTGAAACTTAAGTTGGCGCTTGAGTTGGAATTTAAGTTGGGACTTGAGTTGGGACTTAAATTGGCTCTTGAGGTTGGACTTAAGTTGGCGCTTGAGTTGGGACTTAGGTTAGTGTTTGTGTTGGGACTTAAGTTGGCGCTTGAGTTGGGACTTAGGTTGGTCCTTGTGTTGGGACTTAAGTTGGTGCTTGAGTTGGGACTTAAGTTGGCGCTTGAGTTGGGACTTAGGTTGGCGTTTGAGTTGGGAGTTAAGTTGGCGCTTGAGTCGTGACTTAAGTTGGCGCTTGATTTGGGACTTAAGTTGATGCTTGAGTTATGACTCAAAGTTCGCGCTTGAGTCAGGACTTAGGTTGGCGCTTGAGTTTTTACTTAAGTTGGCGCTTGAGTTGGGGCTTAAGTTGGCGCTTGACTTAGGATTTACGTTGGCGCTTGAGTTGGGACTTAAGTTGGTGCTTCAGTTGGGACTTAAGTTGGTGCTTCATTTGGGACTTAAGCTGGTGCTTGAGTTCGGAGCTACTTTGGCACTTGAGTTGAGACTTAGGTTGGCGCTTGAGTTGGGACCTAAGTTGGCGCTTGAGTTGGGACTTAGGTTGGTGCTTGTGTTAGGACTTAAGTTGGTGCTTGAGTTGGGACTTAAGTTGGCGCTTGAGTTGGGGCTTAAGTTGGTGCTTGAGTTTGGACCTACTTTGGCGCTTGAGTTGGGACTTAGGTTGGCGCTTGAATTGGGACTTAGGTTGTCGCTTGACTTGGGACTTAAGTTGGTACTTGAGTTGGGAATTAAGTTTTCGCTTGAGTTGGGACTTAGGTTAGCGCTCGAGTTCGGACTTAAGTTGGCGCTTAATTTGGGACTTAATTTGGCGCTTGAGTTAGGACTCAAAGTTCGCTCTTGAGTTGGGACTTAAGTTGGCGCTTGACTTGGGACTTAAGGTCGCGCTTAGGTTGTGGCTTAAGTTTGCAATTAAGTTGAGACTTATGTTGGAACGCTTGAGTTGGGACTTAAGTTCGCGCTTGAACTTGGACCTACGTTGGCGCTTGAGTTTTTACCCAAGTTGGCACTAAGGTTTCACGTGAGTTGGGATTAATGTTGGTGCTTGAGATGCAGCATAAGTTGGCGCATGTGTTGGGACTTGAGTTGACTCGTGATTTGAGATTTATGTTGGTGCTTGAGTCGTTACTTGCGTTGGCACTTGAGTTGTAACTTACGTTGGCACTTGAGTTGGGACTTTAGTTGGTGCTTGAGTTAGGACTTCAATTAGTGCTTGAGTTGGGACTTCAGTTGGTGCTTGAGTTGGGACTAAATTTGGTGCTTGGATTGGGACAAGTTTACACTTGACTTGGAACTTAAGTTGGCGCTTGAGTTGAGACCTTAGTTGGCGCTTAAGTTGGGACTTAAGTTAGCGCTTGAGTTAGGACTTGATCTCGTACTTGTGTTAGGACTTAAGTTGGTACTTGTGTTTGGACCCAAGTGGTACCTGTGTTGGGACGAATTGACACGAGTTTGATCATTAGGTGGTACTTGAGTTGGGATTTGAATTGGCGCTTGTGTTGGAATTACGTTGGCACTTGTTTTAGGACTTAAGTTGGCACTTGTTATAGGACTTAAGTTGGCACTTATTTTGGGACTTAATTTGGCACTTGAGTCGGAGCTTTAGTTATTTGAACTGGAACTTACGTCACCAAGTGAGTTTGCACTTAAGTTGGGATTTGCGTTTGCACTTAAGTTGGCATTCGCGTTTGCACTTAGGGTAGCATTTGCGTTTCCAGTTAAGTTGACAGTTGAGTTTTCTCTTCAGTTTGCATTTGAGTTGGCACTTAAGTTGGCACTTGAATTGGCACACAAGTTTGCACTTATCATTTACGTTAGCAATTTATTTGGCATTTACGTTGGCAGTTAAGTTTGGACTTAAGTTTGCACTTGAGTTGGGACTTAAGCTGCTGCTTGAAATGGACCTTAAGTTGGTGCTTGAGTTGGGACCAATGTTCGCCCTTTAATTGGGACTAAATGTGGCGCTTGAGTTGGTACTTAAGCTTGCGCTTGAGATGAGACTTCTTGCCGCTTGAGTTGGGACTTTAATTGTCACTTGAGCTGGGATCTAAGTTGGCGCTTGAGTTTGGACCTGAGTTAGCATTTGAGTTGGCACTTATTTTGTCCCTTGAGTTGACGCTTATGATGTCACTTGAATTGGCTATTGTGTTGTCACGAGTTGGCACGTAAGTTATCTCTTGAGTTGGCACTTACGTTGGCACGAGTTGGAGCTTACACTGGCACTTGAGTTGGAGCTTACCTTGGCACTTAAGTTGGGAACTATGCTGACCTTTGAATTGTAATTAAGCTGGTGCTTGAGTTGAGACTAAGGTTGGCGCTTGAGTTGAGACATGGGTTGGCACTTGAGTTGGGACCTACGTTGGCGCTTGAGTTTTGCCCCAAGTTGGCACTTGAGTTGGCACTTAAGGTTTCACTTGAGTTGGGATTAATGTTCGTACTTGAGTTGAAACGTTGTCACTTGAGTTGGCACTTAAGTTGATTCATGAGTTGAGACCTAAGTTGGCACTTGAGTTGTAACTTACATTGGCACTTGAGTTGAGACTAGGTTGGCGCTTGAGTTGGGACTAAGCTCTTGAGTTATGACTTGAGTTGGTACTTGTGTTAAGACTTAAGTTGGTACTTGCGTTTGGTACCTGTGTTGGGACATGAGTTGGCACTTGAGTTTGAACTTTAGTTGGAACTTGAGTTGGGATTTAAATTGGCCCCTGTGAAGAGAGGAGGGGGAGGAGTAGAGGGAGGAGAGGAAGGGGGAGTCGTAGGGGGGGAGAGGAGAGGGTACGAGGACGGGCAAGGAGGGGAGAGAAAGAGGGGGCGAAGGAGAAAATGGAAGGAAGGGAGGAAATGCTGAAAAGAACTGGGAAGGAGAATATGGAAGGAGGTGAAAAGAAAGGAAAGAAAAGGAGTGGAAATGGTGAAAAGAATTAGGAAGAGGAAAAGGGAACTGGATGGGAAAAAGTGAGGAAGGGGAAACAAGGAAAGAAAGAGACGTCGAGGAAAGGAAGGAAGGAATTAAGGAAGAATGGAAGGAAAGGAAAGAAGGAGTTACCCTGAGACGTAAGGTGAAGCAAGGTCGTTCCCACAAAGGTTCAAGACAGGCAGACAAAAGATGAGAGAGAGAGAGAGAGAGAGAGAGAGAGAGAGAGAGAGAGAGAGAGAGAGAGAGAGAGAAGGACGCGAGGGAGTCTGACTGTAAAATATCCCATTCTTTGAGGAAGGAGAGTCAGAACATCTTCAAAGCAAATATCCTCATCAGCAGTGCTGGGAACGCTACTAATAAAAAGTAGCGGCGCTCCCATTCCCGTTACTAGCCTGAAAAAGTAGTGGCGTTACTGGTTTCGCTACTTGATACGAAATGTAGCGGTGCTCCCGCTCCTGCTGCTTTGGATAAGAAAAACGTACACGAAGGAAAGGTTAACAAAAATCTGTGATATAGCAATACACTATATACTGTTTTGATAATATTAGTCAGTCTGAGTGGTTATGTTGTGTACCAGTAATGTCAGTATACACTTATACTGAATAAATAAAATCATACATGTCGGTGTCACTTTAATGAAGCTTAGAGCCGAAGGTACAGGAAAAAAGCTATTTACTGTATAATGTAACAAATGCTCTTTTACACTGTTACCTAGTATACCTACTGAAAGTAACATACGTAAGTAACAGGCAAAAAAATGTAGCCTACCATTGATACATATTATATAGATTTATTATATTTTCAATGATACTCATTTAAGATATATACGAAAACGAGAGTAAAAATGAACTGGGGCTTTCTGTTAAAGGCTATACAATGGCAATGTTTTTTCCATTACCTTAAACTGGAAGTAACATACTTTTACGAAATAATAACGTAGTGCGTAAGAATTAGTCTGAAAGAGAGAGTGAGGGACAGAGCGCAAGTTAGAGACGGGAATAGTTAGAGGTGTGTGTGTGTCTGTGTGTGTGTGTGTTAGCATTGCCTACATCTAGCTGACATCCTTATTTATCTTTAGGCCTACTTAATTTAAATGATCGATAATTAACTAGCAACTTCCTGTCTAATTATTGCACAATTACTAATAAATAATATATATAGTTTAATAAATTACTGATGTAATGTAGAACAAACATCCTTAATTGACAGAATTGACGAAAGTAGTATTTTTCGTCATTAATAAATACAACCAAACCGTCGGCATATCTGTATGTACTCACGACTCCGGACTGTATTCGTCGCGTGAGTAGTGAGGAGCGCGGTAACGCGTGAGTACAGCCAAAAAGTAGCGGCGCTCTCAATTCCGCTACTGGCTAAAAAAAAGTAATGGCGTTACCACCATCGCTATTAAAATAGTAGCGGCGCTATTCCCAGCATTGCTCAAGTGCCATCCCATGTTTCAACTCAAGCGCCAACCTTAGTCCCAACTCAAGCACCAGCTTAATCACAACTCAGGGGTCAGCATAGGTCCCTACTCAAGTGCCAACGTAAGCTCCAAGTTAAGTGCCAACGTAAGCTCCAACTCAAGTGCCAACGTAAGTGCCAACGTAAGCTCCAACTCAAGTGCCAACGTAAGTGCCAACGTAAGCTCCAACTCGTGCCAACGGAATTGCCAACTCAAGCGCTAACTTAAGTGCCAACTAAAGCGCCAACTTATGTTGCAACTCAAGCGCAAACATAACTCCCAACTCAAGTGACAACACAAGTGCCAACTCAAGTGACAACATAAGTGCCTACTCAAATGCCAACTCAGGTCCAAACACAAGCGCCAACTTGGATCTCAGCTCAAGTGACAGTTTAAGTCCCAACTCAAGCGCCAACATGTCTCAGCTCAAGCGCAAACTTAAGTACCAACTCAAGCGCCATCTTTAGTCCCAACTAAAGGGCGACCTTAGGTCCCAACTCAAGTACCAAGTTAAGTTCCAATTCAAACACCAGCTTAAGTCCCAACTCAAGTGCCAACTTAAGTCCAAACTTAACTGCCAACTTAAGTGCCAAATAAAGTGCTAACGTAAATGATAAGTGCTAACGTGAGTGCCAATTCAAGTGCCAACTTAAGTGTCAACTCAAATGCCAACTTAAGAGAAAACTCAAATGCCAACTTACGTGCAAACGCAAATGCCAACTTAAGTGCAAACTCACGTGTTGACGTAAGTGTCAATTCATATGTTAACTAAAGCTCCGACTTAAATACCAAGTTAAGTCCTATAACAAGTGCCAACTTAAGTCCTAAAACAAGTGCCAACTTAAATCCAACACAAGAGCCGATTTAAATCCCAACTCAAGTACCACCAAAAGTTCAAACTCAAGTGTCAACTCAAATCCCAACACAGGTACCATTTGGGTCCAAACACAAGTACCAACTTAAATCCTAACACAAGTACGAGCTCAAGTCCTAACTCAAGCGCTAACTTAAGTCCCAACTCAAGCGCTAAATAAGGTCTCAACTCAAGCGCCAACATAAGTCCCAACTCAAGCGCCGACTTGTCCCAATCCAAGAACCAACTTAAGTCCCAACTTAAGCTCAAACTGAAGTCCCAACTCAAGCACCAACTGAAGTGCCAACGTAAGTTAAAACTCAAGCACCAACTGTAGTCCCAGTTCAAGTGCCAACGTAAGTTACAACTCAAGTGCCAACGTAAGTTACAACTCAAGCACCAATTTAAGTCTCAGTTCACGAGTCAACTCAAGTCCCAACTCAAGCGCCAACTTATGCTGCATCTCAAGCACCAACATTAATCCCAACTCAGGTGAAACCTTAAGTGCGAACTTGGGTCAAAACTCAAGTGCCAACTCAGGTCCCAACACAGTTACCAAACGCAAGTACCAACTTAAGTCTTAACACAAGTACCAACTCAAGTCATAACTCAAGCGTTAACTTAGTCCCAACTCAAGCGGAAACTTAAGTATCAGCTCAAGCGTCCCAACCCAAGCGCCAACCTAAGTCCCAAGTCAAGTGCCAACGTAAATTACAACTCAAGTGTCAACTTAAGTCCCAACTAATGAATCAACTTAAGTGCCAACTCAAGTGACAACGTGCCAACTCAGGTACGAACATTAATCCCAACTCAAGTGAAACCTTAAGTGCCAACTCAAGTGCCAACTTAGGTCAAAACTCAAGCGCCAATGTAGGTCCCAACTCAAGTGCCAACCCATGTCTCAACTCAAGCGCCAACCTTAGTCCCAACTCAAGCATCAGGCTTAATGACAACTCACGGGTCAGCATAGGTCCCAACTCAAGTGCCAACGTTAGCTCCAACTCAAGTGCCAACGTAAGTGTCAACGAAAGCTCCAACTAGTGCCAACGTAAATGCCAACTCAAGAGCTAACTTAAGTGCCAACTAAAGCGCCAACTTATATTGTAACTCAAGCGCAAACATATCTCCCAACTCAAGTGACAACATAAGTGCTAACTCAAGTGACAACACAAGTGCCACCTCAAGTGACAACATAAGTGCCAACTCAAGTGACAAAATAAGTGCCAACTCAAGTGACAAAATAAGTGCCAGCTCAAACGTCAACTCAGGTACAAACTCATGCGCCAGCTTGGGTCTTAGCTTAAGTTACAACTTAAGTCCCAACTCAAGCTCCATCATGTTTCATCTCAAGCGAAAACTCAAGTCCCAATTCAAGCACCATCTTTAGTCCCAACGAAAGGGCGAGCTTACGTCTCAAATCAAGCATCAACTGAAGTTCCAATTCAAGCACCAGCTTAAGTCCCAACTCAAGCGCCACATTAAGTCCAAACTTAACTGCCAACTTAAGTGCCAAATAAAGTGCTATCGTAAATGATAAGTGCAAATGTGAGTGCCAGTTCAAGTGCCAACTTAAGTGCCAACTCAAATGCAAACTTAAGAGAAAACTCAAATGCCAACTTAAATGCCAACTTAAGTGCAAACTCACGTGGTGACGTAAGTGCCAATTCAAATGTTAAGCTCCGACCAAAGTGCCAAATTAAGTCCCAAATTAAGTGCCAACTTAAATCCAACACAAGCGCCAATTTAAATCCCAACTCAAGTACCAACTATAGCTCAAACTCAAGTGTCAACTCAAGTCCCAACACAGGTACTACTTGGGCCCAAACACAAGTACCAACTGAAGTCTTAACTCAAGCGCTAACTTAAGTCCCAACTCAAGTGCCAACTAAGATCCCAACTCATGCGCCAACTTGTCCCAATCCAAGCACCAACTTAAGTTCCAACTCAAGCACCAACTTAAGTTCCAACTCAAGCACCAACTGAAGTCCCAATTCAAGTGCCAACGTAAGTCACAACTCAAGTGCCAACGTAAGTTACAACTGAAGCACCAACTTAAGTCCCAGTTCACAAGTCAACTCAAGTCCCAACTAAAGCGCCAACTTACGCTGCATCTCAAGCACCAACATTAATCCCAACTCAATTGAAACCTTAAGTGCCAACTTAGGTCAAAACTCAAGCGCCAATGTAGATCTCAGCTCAAGCGCGTACTTAAGTTCCAACTCAAGCGCCAACTTATGTCCAACTCAGGCGCCAACCTAAGTCCCAACTCAAGCTCTAAAATACGTCTCAACTCAAGCACCAACTTAAGTCCCAACTCAAGCGCCAACTTAAGTCCCAGCTCAAGCGCTATCTTAAGTCCCAACTCAAGCGCCAACTTAAGTCCCTACTCAAGCGCCAACTTAAGTCCCAACTCAAGCGCCAACCTAAGTCCCAACTCAAACGCCAACTTAAGTCCCAATTCAAGAGTCAACTTAAGTCCCAACTCAAGCGCCAACTTAAGTCCCAACCCAAGCGCCAACTAAAGTCCCAAGTCAAGTGCGAACTTAGTTCAAACTTGTCCCAATTTAAGTGCCAACTTCAAGTACCTCAAGTGGCACTCAGATTGCACCTACAGTATGTGGAAGTTTTCTACTTAAGTGCCACTTAAGTTCAAGTTCCACTTAAGTGCCACTGAAGTTCCACTCAAGTTCCACTCAAGTTCCTCTTAAGTGGTTCTTAAATGGAACTTAAGTGCAACTTAAGTGGCACTTAAGTGCAACTTAAGTACAACTTAAGTGGCACTTAAGTTGCACTTAAGTGGCACTTAAGTGGTACTTAATTGGCACTTAAGTGGCACTTAATTGGCACAAAATTGGCACTTAAGTGGCATTTAAGTGGCACTTAAGTGGTACTTAAGTTGCACTCAAGTTGCACTCAAGTTGCACTTAAGTGGCACTTAAGTGGCACTCAAGTTGCACTCAAGTTGCACTTAAGTGGCACTTAAGTTGCACTTAAGTTGCACTTAAGTTGCACTTAAGTGGCACTTAAGTGGCACTTAAGTGGCACTTAAGTTGCACTTAAGTGGCACTTAAGTGGCACTTAAGTGGCACTTAAGTTCCACTTAAGTTGTACTTTAGTTCCACTTAGGTACCACTTAAGTACCACTTAAGTGGAACTTGAACTTAATGGAACTTAAGTAGAACTCTTCCGGATAGGTGCCATCTGAATGCCACTTTAGGCACTTAAGTTGGCACTTAAATTGGGACAAGTTGGAACTAAGTTGGCATTTGAGTTGGGACTTTAGTAGGCGCTTGAGTTGGGACTTAAGTTGGCCCTTGAGTTGAAACTTAAGTTGGCGCTTGAGTTGGAATTTAAGTTGGCACTTGAGTTGGGACTTAAATTGGCTCTTGAGTTGGGACTTAAGTTGGCGCTTGAGTTGGGACTTAGGTTGGTGCATGTGTTGGGACTTAAGTTGGTGCTTGAGTTGGGACTTAAGTTGGCACTTGAATTGGGGTTTGAGTTGGGATCTACTTTGGTGCTTGAGTTGGGACTTAGGTTGTCGCTTGAGTTGGGACTTAAGTTGGTGCTTGAGTTGGGAAATAGTTTGGCGGTTGAGTTAGAACTTAAGTTGGCGCTTGAGTTGGGACTTAAGTTTTCGCTTGAGTTGGGACTTAGGTTGGCGTTTGAGTTGGAAGTTAAGTTGGCGCTTGAGTCGTGACTTAAGTTGGCGCTTGATTTGGGACTTAAGTTGGTGCTTGAGTTATGACTCAAAGTTCGCGCTTGAGTCAGGACTTAGGTTGGCGCTTGAGTTTTTACTTAAGTTGGCGCTTGAGTTGGGGCTTAAGTTGGCGCTTGAGTTAGGATTTACGTTGGCGCTTGAGTTGGGACTTAAGTTGGTGCTTCAGTTGGGACTTAAGTTGGTGCTTCATTTGGTACTTAAGTTGGTGCTTGAGTTCGGAGCTACTTTGGCACTTGAGATGAGACTTAGATTGGCGCTTGAGTTGGGACCTAAGTAGGCGCTTGAGTTGGGACTTAGGTTGGTGCTTGTGTTAGGACTTAAGTTGGTGCTTGAGTTGGGACTTAAGTTGGCGCTTGAGTTGGGGCTTAAGTTGGTGCTTGAGTTTGGACCTACTTTGGCGCTTGAGTTGGGACTTAGGTTGGCGCTTGAATTGGGACTTAGGTTGTCGCTTGAGTTGGGATTTAAGTTGGTACTTGAGATGGGACTTAGGTTGGCTCTTAAGTTAGGACTTAAGTTGGCGCTTGAGTTGGGAATTAAGTTTTCGCTTGAGTTGGGACTTAGGTTAGCGCTCGAGTTCGGACTTAAGTTGGCGCTTAATTTGGGACTTAAGTTGGCGCTTGAGTTAGGACTCAAAGTTCGCTCTTGAGTTCGCCGAACTTGCCAATTTTGCCGAACTTGCCAATTTAGCTGAACTTGCCAATTTCGCCGAACTTGCCAAGTTCGCCGAACTTGCCAAGTTCGCCGAACTTGCCAAGTTCGCCGAACTTGCCAAGTTCGCCGAACTTGCCAAGTTCGCCGAACTTGCCAAGTTCGCCGAACTTGCCAAGTTCGCCGAACTTGCCAAGTTCGCCGAACTTGCCAAGTTCGCCGAACTTGCCAAGTTCGCCGAACTTGCCAAGTTCGCCGAACTTGCCAAGTTCGCCGAACTTGCCAATTTCGCCGAACTTGCAAAATTCGCCGAACTTGCCAAGTTCGCCAAACTTCCAAAGTTCGCCGAACTTGCCAATTTCGCCGAACTTGCCAATTTCGCCGAACTTGCCAATTTCGCCGAACTTGCCAAGTTCGCCGAACTTGCCAAGTTCGCCGAACTTGCCAAGTTCGCCGAACTTGCCAAGTTCGCCGAACTTGCCAATTTCGCCGAACTTGCCAATTTCGCCGAACTTGCCAATTTCGCCGAACTTGCAAAGTTCGCCGAACTTGCAAAGTTCGCCGAACTTGCACACACACACACACACACACACACACACACACACACACACACACACACACAAGTATTCTAAGGTAGGACTTGATGGTGAAGAAAGGAGTGTGTGTGTGTGTGTGTGTGTGTGTGTGTGTGTGTGTGTGTGTGTGTGTGTAACACACTCTAACCAAGCCACACTCTAACCAAGGCAAGACTATGAATATTGTCCACTATACTCTTTTTACTCTAACTTGGCCTAAAACTCCCCTATTTCCGTCCTGAATGCTGAGTTGTAGCAATAGATGAACACTGGAAGAAGATGCTGGTCACGAAGAAGTGCTGAGGCAAGGTTGTAGAGCCATAGCATTGTACTTTCTGCCACTGAACTACGTGAAATCAGCTGCAAAAGAACGAAAATCTGGGCCAAGTGAATGTGAAAAGAATATATCTCTAGCAGTTTATATATAATGTTATTGTACGAACATTTATATAAACAGTTACCTTTTTTTCCTTCATAATATGTAAGAACGACGTCGAACAAAGTTTTTGAAAAGATCCAGGAATGTAAGAGGTCTCTGTGGTAAGAAATTAAGGAGAAAAGTGTCGTGGGTGTTGGCGGAGCATTGCGGTGAGATGTGCAGACACACACATGACTGTACACACACACACACACACACACACACACACACACACACAATACTCTCTAATGGAACTTCCTGGTGGGAAAATGTGTGTATGTAACTGGTGATGTGAGAGGTTCCCATGGTAACACACAGACACCTCCCACTATAGTCTGTCTCAGGAAAAACGAATGTAGAATATTGTCTATTTTACTCCAAAGTCACTGTCAAAGGCCGAAGGCATCTGATTTAACGACCTGTGGGAATACAGGCTGGCCATGGACAAGGCCTGAGGCCAAGAGGCACACACACACACACACACACACACACACACACACACACACACACACACACACACACACACACACACACACACACACACACACACACAATCAATGAATGGGTATAAGTGACCCGCTATGCTCACAGGTCAATATGAACTGTGGTTCCTGTTTTTGGATGCAACTTTTTTTTTTTTTTTTTTAGTTACAAAGCGCTAAAAATAAACGAAAAATATTGGACCAGTTATTCGTTGTATATTTAGATTTAATAGCATATTATTCCTTTTATTTTACTTTTTTTTTTTTTTTGAGCATGATTCGCCTGTCATCAAGAATTTGTAAGTTGGCATCTCAGGTCACAGCACCTCCTGACTGACTCCTGGAAGATGACAAGACAGAGTTGTCTGCAGTTTTCCCCTTGCTTCAATCAGAGCTGGATATCCATATTCGCATTTCATCAACGGACTTACCCTCTCTCTCTCTCTCTCTATCTCTCTCTCTAAACCCCTGCTTCCCTCCTTTCTTCTCTCCCTCCTCCCTCCCCCATCTAGCATCTCTCTCTCTCTCTCTCTCTCTCTCTCTCTCTCTCTCTCTCTCTCTCTCTCTAAACCTCTGCTTCCGTCCTTTCTTGTCTCCCTCCTCCCTCCCCCATCTACCCTCTCTCTCTATTGTCAGATTAGAGGACTGAATAGACTGTAGTCGCGGAGCAGGACTCTGAGGTTGTCATTATCGTACCCTGGCAACCTACCATTCGACAGTGCGTCCGATTTCGTATCATATTATACACGAATCATATTATATGCACGAATATATTATACACGAATATTATTATACACGAACATATTATACACGAATCATATTATTATGCACGAATATATTATACACGAATATTATTAAACACGAACATATTATACACGAATCATATTATTGTGCACGAATATATTATACACGAATAATATGACACAGGAATATAAGTATGCATGAATATATTATACACGAATAATATTACACACGCACATATTATACACGAATCTTATTATTATGCACAGATATATTATCCATGAATATTACTATTCACGAACATATTATACACGAATAATATTATACACGAACATATTGTACACGAATCATATTGTTGTTCACGAATATATAATACACGAATAATATTCCACACGAACATATTATACACGAATCACATGCGTCTGATATTATACTGTACGCGAAATCACGCACTTTTGAATCGTAGGTTGCCAGGGCACGATAATAACAACCTCAGAGTCGCGCGCCGCGGCTATAGTAACCAAGGAGACTCATTTTTAGAGCAGGAATAAAGCTGACTAAATTTCATGGAACCACAACATAATATTCAAGCTGTCAGTGGCCCACTTCCGTCAGATAAACACAAATTTACAGTAGAATTAGTGTTGTTTTTGTTAGCATTATAATGTTTAGTTTGCTTCATGTTTACGTCTGTCCGATAGCACGATAACTCTCTCTCTCTCTCTCTCTCTCTCTCTCTCTCTCTCTCTCTCTCTCTCTCTCTCTCTCTCTCTCTCTCTCTCTCTCTCTCTCTCTCTCTTATCTTTTGTCTGCCTGTCTCGAAACTTTGTGGGAACGACCTTGCTTCTCTTTACGTCTCAGGCTACCTCCTTCTTTCCTTCCCTTTTTTCCTTAATTCCTTCCTGTCTTCGACGTCTCTTTCTTTCCCTATTTCCCCTTCCTCACTTTTTCCCATCCAGTTCCCTTTTCCTCCTAATTCTTTTCACCATTTCCACTCCTTTTCCTTCCTTCTTCCTTTTCACATCCTTCCCTCTTCTCCCTCCCTGTTCTTTTCAGCATTTCCTCCCTTCCTCCCATTATCTCCTTCGCCCCCTCCTTTTCTCCCCTCCTTGCCAGTCCTCGTACCCTCTCTCCCCCTCCTTTCCTCCCCCTACGACTCCCCCTTTCCTCTCCTCCCCCTACCTTTCCCCATCCTCTCTGCACAAGGGCCAATTTAAATCCCAACTCCAGTACGAACTGACGTTCAAACTCAAGTGCCAACTCAGGTCCCAACACAGTTACCAAACGCAAGTACCAACTTAAGTCTTAACACAAGTACCAACTCAAGTCATAACTCAAGCGTTAACTTAGTCCCAACTCAAGCGGAAACTTAAGTATCAGCTCAAGCGTCCCAACCCAAGCGCCAACCTAAGTCCCAAGTCAAGTGCCAACGTAAATTACAACTCAAGTGTCAACTTAAGTCCCAACTAATGAATCAACTTAAGTGCCAACTCAAGTGACAACGTGCCAACTCAGGTACGAACATTAATCCCAACTCAAGTGAAACCTTAAGTGCCAACTCAAGTGCCAACTTAGGTCAAAACTCAAGCGCCAATGTAGGTCCCAACTCAAGTGCCAACCCATGTCTCAACTCAAGCGCCAACCTTAGTCCCAACTCAAGCATCAGGCTTAATGACAACTCACGGGTCAGCATAGGTCCCAACTCAAGTGCCAACGTTAGCTCCAACTCAAGTGCCAACGTAAGTGTCAACGAAAGCTCCAACTAGTGCCAACGTAAATGCCAACTCAAGAGCTAACTTAAGTGCCAACTAAAGCGCCAACTTATATTGTAACTCAAGCGCAAACATATCTCCCAACTCAAGTGACAACATAAGTGCTAACTCAAGTGACAACACAAGTGCCACCTCAAGTGACAACATAAGTGCCAACTCAAGTGACAAAATAAGTGCCAACTCAAGTGACAAAATAAGTGCCAGCTCAAACGTCAACTCAGGTACAAACTCATGCGCCAGCTTGGGTCTTAGCTTAAGTTACAACTTAAGTCCCAACTCAAGCTCCATCATGTTTCATCTCAAGCGAAAACTCAAGTCCCAATTCAAGCACCATCTTTAGTCCCAACGAAAGGGCGAGCTTACGTCTCAAATCAAGCATCAACTGAAGTTCCAATTCAAGCACCAGCTTAAGTCCCAACTCAAGCGCCACATTAAGTCCAAACTTAACTGCCAACTTAAGTGCCAAATAAAGTGCTATCGTAAATGATAAGTGCAAATGTGAGTGCCAGTTCAAGTGCCAACTTAAGTGCCAACTCAAATGCAAACTTAAGAGAAAACTCAAATGCCAACTTAAATGCCAACTTAAGTGCAAACTCACGTGGTGACGTAAGTGCCAATTCAAATGTTAAGCTCCGACCAAAGTGCCAAATTAAGTCCCAAATTAAGTGCCAACTTAAATCCAACACAAGCGCCAATTTAAATCCCAACTCAAGTACCAACTATAGCTCAAACTCAAGTGTCAACTCAAGTCCCAACACAGGTACTACTTGGGCCCAAACACAAGTACCAACTGAAGTCTTAACTCAAGCGCTAACTTAAGTCCCAACTCAAGTGCCAACTAAGATCCCAACTCATGCGCCAACTTGTCCCAATCCAAGCACCAACTTAAGTTCCAACTCAAGCACCAACTTAAGTTCCAACTCAAGCACCAACTGAAGTCCCAATTCAAGTGCCAACGTAAGTCACAACTCAAGTGCCAACGTAAGTTACAACTGAAGCACCAACTTAAGTCCCAGTTCACAAGTCAACTCAAGTCCCAACTAAAGCGCCAACTTACGCTGCATCTCAAGCACCAACATTAATCCCAACTCAATTGAAACCTTAAGTGCCAACTTAGGTCAAAACTCAAGCGCCAATGTAGATCTCAGCTCAAGCGCGTACTTAAGTTCCAACTCAAGCGCCAACTTATGTCCAACTCAGGCGCCAACCTAAGTCCCAACTCAAGCTCTAAAATACGTCTCAACTCAAGCACCAACTTAAGTCCCAACTCAAGCGCCAACTTAAGTCCCAGCTCAAGCGCTATCTTAAGTCCCAACTCAAGCGCCAACTTAAGTCCCTACTCAAGCGCCAACTTAAGTCCCAACTCAAGCGCCAACCTAAGTCCCAACTCAAACGCCAACTTAAGTCCCAATTCAAGAGTCAACTTAAGTCCCAACTCAAGCGCCAACTTAAGTCCCAACCCAAGCACCAACTTAAATCCCAACTCAAGTGCGAACTTAGTTCAAACTTGTCCCAATTTAAGTGCCAACTTCAAGTACCTCAAGTGGCACTCAGATTGCACCTACAGTATGTGGAAGTTTTCTACTTAAGTGCCACTTAAGTTCAAGTTCCACTTAAGTGCCACTGAAGTTCCACTCAAGTTCCACTCAAGTTCCTCTTAAGTGGTTCTTAAATGGAACTTAAGTGCAACTTAAGTGGCACTTAAGTGCAACTTAAGTACAACTTAAGTGGCACTTAAGTTGCACTTAAGTGGCACTTAAGTGGTACTTAATTGGCACTTAAGCGGCACTTAATTGGGACATAATTGGCACTTAAGTGGCACTTAAGTGGCACTTAAGTGGTACTTAAGTTGCACTCAAGTTGCACTCGAGTTGCACTTAAGTGGCACTCTAGTTGCACTCAAGTTGCACTTAAGTGGCACTTAAGTGGCACTTAAGTTGCACTTAAGTGGCACTTAAGTGGCACTCAAGTTGCACTCAAGTTGCACTTAAGTGGCACTTAAGTTGCACTTAAGTTGCACTTAAGTGGCACTTAAGTGGCACTTAAGTGGCACTTAAGTTCCACTTAAGTTGTACTTTAGTTCCACTTAGGTACCACTTAAGTACCACTTAAGTGGAACTTGAACTTAGTGGAACTTAAGTAGAACTCTTCCGGATAGGTGCCATCTGAATGCCACTTTAGGCACTTAAGTTGGCACTTAAATTGGGACAAGTTGGAACTAAGTTGGCATTTGAGTTGGGACTTTAGTAGGCGCTTGAGTTGGGACTTAAGTTGGCCCTTGAGTTGAAACTTAAGTTGGCGCTTGAGTTGGAATTTAAGTTGGCACTTGAGTTGGGACTTAAATTGGCTCTTGAGTTGGGACTTAAGTTGGCGCTTGAGTTGGGACTTAGGTTGGTGCATGTGTTGGGACTTAAGTTGGTGCTTGAGTTGGGACTTAAGTTGGCACTTGAATTGGGGTTTGAGTTGGGATCTACTTTGGTGCTTGAGTTGGGACTTAGGTTGTCGCTTGAGTTGGGACTTAAGTTGGTGCTTGAGTTGGGAAATAGTTTGGCGGTTGAGTTAGAACTTAAGTTGGCGCTTGAGTTGGGACTTAAGTTTTCGCTTGAGTTGGGACTTAGGTTGGCGTTTGAGTTGGAAGTTAAGTTGGCGCTTGAGTCGTGACTTAAGTTGGCGCTTGATTTGGGACTTAAGTTGGTGCTTGAGTTATGACTCAAAGTTCGCGCTTGAGTCAGGACTTAGGTTGGCGCTTGAGTTTTTACTTAAGTTGGCGCTTGAGTTGGGGCTTAAGTTGGCGCTTGAGTTAGGATTTACGTTGGCGCTTGAGTTGGGACTTAAGTTGGTGCTTCAGTTGGGACTTAAGTTGGTGCTTCATTTGGTACTTAAGTTGGTGCTTGAGTTCGGAGCTACTTTGGCACTTGAGATGAGACTTAGATTGGCGCTTGAGTTGGGACCTAAGTAGGCGCTTGAGTTGGGACTTAGGTTGGTGCTTGTGTTAGGACTTAAGTTGGTGCTTGAGTTGGGACTTAAGTTGGCGCTTGAGTTGGGGCTGTTGGTGCTTAAGTTTGGACCTACTTTGGCGCTTGAGTTGGGACTTAGGTTTGTGCTTGTGTTCGGACTTAAGTTGGCGCTTAATTTGGGACTTAAGTTGGCGCTTGAGTTAGGACTCAAAGTTCGCTCTTGAGTTCGCCGAACTTGCCAATTTTGCCGAACTTGAAAATTTCGCCGAACTTGCCAATTTCGCCGAACTTGCCAAGTTCGCCGAACTTGCCAAGTTCGCCGAACTTGCCAAGTTCGCCGAACTTGCCAAGTTCGCCGAACTTGCCAAGTTCGCCGAACTTGCCAAGTTCGCCGAACTTGCCAAGTTCGCCGAACTTGCCAAGTTCGCCGAACTTGCCAAGTTCGCCGAACTTGCCAATTTCGCCGAACTTGCAAAGTTCGCCGAACTTGCCAAGTTCGCCGAACTTGAAAAGTTCGCCGAACTTGCCAATTTCGCCGAACTTGCAAAGTTCGCCGAACTTGAAAAGTTCGCCGAACTTGCCAATTTCGCCGAACTTGCCAATTTCGCCGAACTTGCCAATTTCGCCGAACTTGCCAATTTCGCCGAACTTGCCAATTTCGCCGAACTTGCAAAGTTCGCCGAACTTGCCAATTTCGCCGAACTTGCAAAGTTCGCCGAACTTGCCAATTTCGCCGAACTTGCCAATTTCGCCGAACTTGCCAAGTTCGCCGAACTTGCCAAGTTCGCCGAACTTGCCAAGTTCGCCGAACTTGCCAATTTCGCCGAACTTGCCAATTTCGCCGAACTTGCCAAGTTCGCCGAACTTGCCAATTTCGCCGAACTTGCCAAGTTCGCCGAACTTGCCAAGTTCGCCGAACTTGCCAATTTCGCCGAACTTGCCAATTTCGCCGAACTTGCAAAGTTCGCCGAACTTGCCAATTTCGCCGAACTTGCCAATTTCGCCGAACTTGCAAAGTTCGCCGAACTTGCACACACACACACACACACACACACACACACACACACACACACACACACACACACAAGTATTCTAAGGTAGGACTTGATGGTGAAGAAAGGAGTGTGTGTGTGTGTGTGTGTGTGTGTGTGTTTGTGTGTGTGTAACACACTCTAACCAAGCCACACTCTAACCAAGGCAAGACTATGAATATTGTCCACTATACTCTTTTTACTCTAACTTGGCCTAAAACTCCCCTATTTCCGTCCTGAATGCTGAGTTGTAGCAATAGATGAACACTGGAAGAAGATGCTGGTCACGAAGAAGTGCTGAGGCAAGGTTGTAGAGCCATAGCATTGTACTTTCTGCCACTGAACTACGTGAAATCAGCTGCAAAAGAACGAAAATCTGGGCCAAGTGAATGTGAAAAGAATATATCTCTAGCAGTTTATATATAATGTTATTGTACGAACATTTATATAAACAGTTACCTTTTTTTCCTTCATAATATGTAAGAACGACGTCGAACAAAGTTTTTGAAAAGATCCAGGAATGTAAGAGGTCTCTGTGGTAAGAAATTAAGGAGAAAAGTGTCGTGGGTGTTGGCGGAGCATTGCGGTGAGATGTGCAGACACACACATGACTGTACACACACACACACACACACACACACACACACACACACACACACACACACACACACACACACACACACACACAATACTCTCTAATGGAACTTCCTGGTGGGAAAATGTGTGTATGTAACTGGTGATGTGAGAGGTTCCCATGGTAACACACAGACACCTCCCACTATAGTCTGTCTCAGGAAAAACGAATGTAGAATATTGTCTATTTTACTCCAAAGTCACTGTCAAAGGCCGAAGGCATCTGATTTAACGACCTGTGGGAATACAGGCTGGCCATGGACAAGGCCTGAGGCCAAGAGGCACACACACACACACACACACACACACACACACACACACACACACACACACACACACACACACACACACATATACTCACACACACACACACACACAATCAATGAATGGGTATAAGTGACCCGCTATGCTCACAGGTCAATATGAACTGTGGTTCCTGTTTTTGGATGCAACTTTTTTTTTTTTTTTTTTAGTTACAAAGCGCTAAAAATAAACGAAAAATATTGGACCAGTTATTCGTTGTATATTTAGATTTAATAGCATATTATTCCTTTTATTTTACTTTTTTTTTTTTTTTGAGCATGATTCGCCTGTCATCAAGAATTTGTAAGTTGGCATCTCAGGTCACAGCACCTCCTGACTGACTCCTGGAAGATGACAAGACAGAGTTGTCTGCAGTTTTCCCCTTGCTTCAATCAGAGCTGGATATCCATATTCGCATTTCATCAACGGACTTACCCTCTCTCTCTCTCTCTCTCTCTCTCTCTCTCTCTAAACCCCTGCTTCCCTCCTTTCTTCTCTCCCTCCTCCCTCCCCCATCTAGCATCTCTCTCTCTCTCTCTCTCTCTCTCTCTCTCTCTCTCTCTCTCTCTCTCTCTCTCTCTCTCTCTCTAAACCTCTGCTTCCGTCCTTTCTTGTCTCCCTCCTCCCTCCCCCATCTACCCTCTCTCTCTATTGTCAGATTAGAGGACTGAATAGACTGTAGTCGCGGAGCAGGACTCTGAGGTTGTCATTATCGTACCCTGGCAACCTACCATTCGACAGTGCGTCCGATTTCGTATCATATTATACACGAATCATATTATATGCACGAATATATTATACACGAATATTATTATACACGAACATATTATACACGAATCATATTATTATGCACGAATATATTATACACGAATATTATTAAACACGAACATATTATACACGAATCATATTATTGTGCACGAATATATTATACACGAATAATATGACACAGGAATATAAGTATGCATGAATATATTATACACGAATAATATTACACACGCACATATTATACACGAATCTTATTATTATGCACAGATATATTATCCATGAATATTACTATTCACGAACATATTATACACGAATAATATTATACACGAACATATTGTACACGAATCATATTGTTGTTCACGAATATATAATACACGAATAATATTCCACACGAACATATTATACACGAATCACATGCGTCTGATATTATACTGTACGCGAAATCACGCACTTTTGAATCGTAGGTTGCCAGGGCACGATAATAACAACCTCAGAGTCGCGCGCCGCGGCTATAGTAACCAAGGAGACTCATTTTTAGAGCAGGAATAAAGCTGACTAAATTTCATGGAACCACAACATAATATTCAAGCTGTCAGTGGCCCACTTCCGTCAGATAAACACAAATTTACAGTAGAATTAGTGTTGTTTTTGTTAGCATTATAATGTTTAGTTTGCTTCATGTTTACGTCTGTCCGATAGCACGATAACTCTCTCTCTCTCTCTCTCTCTCTCTCTCTCTCTCTCTCTCTCTCTCTTATCTTTTGTCTGCCTGTCTCGAAACTTTGTGGGAACGACCTTGCTTCTCTTTACGTCTCAGGCTACCTCCTTCTTTCCTTCCCTTTTTTCCTTAATTCCTTCCTGTCTTCGACGTCTCTTTCTTTCCCTATTTCCCCTTCCTCACTTTTTCCCATCCAGTTCCCTTTTCCTCCTAATTCTTTTCACCATTTCCACTCCTTTTCCTTCCTTCTTCCTTTTCACATCCTTCCCTCTTCTCCCTCCCTGTTCTTTTCAGCATTTCCTCCCTTCCTCCCATTATCTCCTTCGCCCCCTCCTTTTCTCCCCTCCTTGCCAGTCCTCGTACCCTCTCTCCCCCTCCTTTCCTCCCCCTACGACTCCCCCTTTCCTCTCCTCCCCCTACCTTTCCCCATCCTCTCTGCACAAGGGCCAATTTAAATCCCAACTCCAGTACGAACTGACGTTCAAACTCAAGTGCCAACTCAGGTCCCAACACAGTTACCAAACGCAAGTACCAACTTAAGTCTTAACACAAGTACCAACTCAAGTCATAACTCAAGCGTTAACTTAGTCCCAACTCAAGCGGAAACTTAAGTATCAGCTCAAGCGTCCCAACCCAAGCGCCAACCTAAGTCCCAAGTCAAGTGCCAACGTAAATTACAACTCAAGTGTCAACTTAAGTCCCAACTAATGAATCAACTTAAGTGCCAACTCAAGTGACAACGTGCCAACTCAGGTACGAACATTAATCCCAACTCAAGTGAAACCTTAAGTGCCAACTCAAGTGCCAACTTAGGTCAAAACTCAAGCGCCAATGTAGGTCCCAACTCAAGTGCCAACCCATGTCTCAACTCAAGCGCCAACCTTAGTCCCAACTCAAGCATCAGGCTTAATGACAACTCACGGGTCAGCATAGGTCCCAACTCAAGTGCCAACGTTAGCTCCAACTCAAGTGCCAACGTAAGTGTCAACGAAAGCTCCAACTAGTGCCAACGTAAATGCCAACTCAAGAGCTAACTTAAGTGCCAACTAAAGCGCCAACTTATATTGTAACTCAAGCGCAAACATATCTCCCAACTCAAGTGACAACATAAGTGCTAACTCAAGTGACAACACAAGTGCCACCTCAAGTGACAACATAAGTGCCAACTCAAGTGACAAAATAAGTGCCAACTCAAGTGACAAAATAAGTGCCAGCTCAAACGTCAACTCAGGTACAAACTCATGCGCCAGCTTGGGTCTTAGCTTAAGTTACAACTTAAGTCCCAACTCAAGCTCCATCATGTTTCATCTCAAGCGAAAACTCAAGTCCCAATTCAAGCACCATCTTTAGTCCCAACGAAAGGGCGAGCTTACGTCTCAAATCAAGCATCAACTGAAGTTCCAATTCAAGCACCAGCTTAAGTCCCAACTCAAGCGCCACATTAAGTCCAAACTTAACTGCCAACTTAAGTGCCAAATAAAGTGCTATCGTAAATGATAAGTGCAAATGTGAGTGCCAGTTCAAGTGCCAACTTAAGTGCCAACTCAAATGCAAACTTAAGAGAAAACTCAAATGCCAACTTAAATGCCAACTTAAGTGCAAACTCACGTGGTGACGTAAGTGCCAATTCAAATGTTAAGCTCCGACCAAAGTGCCAAATTAAGTCCCAAATTAAGTGCCAACTTAAATCCAACACAAGCGCCAATTTAAATCCCAACTCAAGTACCAACTATAGCTCAAACTCAAGTGTCAACTCAAGTCCCAACACAGGTACTACTTGGGCCCAAACACAAGTACCAACTGAAGTCTTAACTCAAGCGCTAACTTAAGTCCCAACTCAAGTGCCAACTAAGATCCCAACTCATGCGCCAACTTGTCCCAATCCAAGCACCAACTTAAGTTCCAACTCAAGCACCAACTTAAGTTCCAACTCAAGCACCAACTGAAGTCCCAATTCAAGTGCCAACGTAAGTCACAACTCAAGTGCCAACGTAAGTTACAACTGAAGCACCAACTTAAGTCCCAGTTCACAAGTCAACTCAAGTCCCAACTAAAGCGCCAACTTACGCTGCATCTCAAGCACCAACATTAATCCCAACTCAATTGAAACCTTAAGTGCCAACTTAGGTCAAAACTCAAGCGCCAATGTAGATCTCAGCTCAAGCGCGTACTTAAGTTCCAACTCAAGCGCCAACTTATGTCCAACTCAGGCGCCAACCTAAGTCCCAACTCAAGCTCTAAAATACGTCTCAACTCAAGCACCAACTTAAGTCCCAACTCAAGCGCCAACTTAAGTCCCAGCTCAAGCGCTATCTTAAGTCCCAACTCAAGCGCCAACTTAAGTCCCTACTCAAGCGCCAACTTAAGTCCCAACTCAAGCGCCAACCTAAGTCCCAACTCAAACGCCAACTTAAGTCCCAATTCAAGAGTCAACTTAAGTCCCAACTCAAGCGCCAACTTAAGTCCCAACTCAAGCACCAACTTAAATCCCAACTCAAGCGCCAACTTAAGTCCCAACCCAAGCGCCAACTAAAGTCCCAAGTCAAGTGCGAACTTAGTTCAAACTTGTCCCAATTTAAGTGCCAACTTCAAGTACCTCAAGTGGCACTCAGATTGCACCTACAGTATGTGGAAGTTTTCTACTTAAGTGCCACTTAAGTTCAAGTTCCACTTAAGTGCCACTGAAGTTCCACTCAAGTTCCACTCAAGTTCCTCTTAAGTGGTTCTTAAATGGAACTTAAGTGCAACTTAAGTGGCACTTAAGTGCAACTTAAGTACAACTTAAGTGGCACTTAAGTTGCACTTAAGTGGCACTTAAGTGGTACTTAATTGGCACTTAAGTGGCACTTAATTGGCACATAATTGGCACTTAAGTGGCACTTAAGTGGCACTTAAGTGGTACTTAAGTTGCACTCAAGTTGCACTCAAGTTGCACTTAAGTGGCACTTAAGTGGCACTCAAGTTGCACTCAAGTTGCACTTAAGTGGCACTTAAGTGGCACTTAAGTTGCACTTAAGTGGCACTTAAGTGGCACTTAAGTGGCACTTAAGTGGCACTTAAGTGGCACTTAAGTGGCACTTAAGTGGCACTTAAGTGGCACTTAAGTGGCACTTAAGTTCCACTTAAGTTGTACTTTAGTTCCACTTAGGTACCACTTAAGTACCACTTAAGTGGAACTTGAACTTAGTGGAACTTAAGTAGAACTCTTCCGGATAGGTGCCATCTGAATGCCACTTTAGGCACTTAAGTTGGCACTTAAATTGGGACAAGTTGGAACTAAGTTGGCATTTGAGTTGGGACTTTAGTAGGCGCTTGAGTTGGGACTTAAGTTGGCCCTTGAGTTGAAACTTAAGTTGGCGCTTGAGTTGGAATTTAAGTTGGCACTTGAGTTGGGACTTAAATTGGCTCTTGAGTTGGGACTTAAGTTGGCGCTTGAGTTGGGACTTAGGTTGGTGCATGTGTTGGGACTTAAGTTGGTGCTTGAGTTGGGACTTAAGTTGGCACTTGAATTGGGGTTTGAGTTGGGATCTACTTTGGTGCTTGAGTTGGGACTTAGGTTGTCGCTTGAGTTGGGACTTAAGTTGGTGCTTGAGTTGGGAAATAGTTTGGCGGTTGAGTTAGAACTTAAGTTGGCGCTTGAGTTGGGACTTAAGTTTTCGCTTGAGTTGGGACTTAGGTTGGCGTTTGAGTTGGAAGTTAAGTTGGCGCTTGAGTCGTGACTTAAGTTGGCGCTTGATTTGGGACTTAAGTTGGTGCTTGAGTTATGACTCAAAGTTCGCGCTTGAGTCAGGACTTAGGTTGGCGCTTGAGTTTTTACTTAAGTTGGCGCTTGAGTTGGGGCTTAAGTTGGCGCTTGAGTTAGGATTTACGTTGGCGCTTGAGTTGGGACTTAAGTTGGTGCTTCAGTTGGGACTTAAGTTGGTGCTTCATTTGGTACTTAAGTTGGTGCTTGAGTTCGGAGCTACTTTGGCACTTGAGATGAGACTTAGATTGGCGCTTGAGTTGGGACCTAAGTAGGCGCTTGAGTTGGGACTTAGGTTGGTGCTTGTGTTAGGACTTAAGTTGGTGCTTGAGTTGGGACTTAAGTTGGCGCTTGAGTTGGGGCTTAAGTTGGTGCTTGAGTTTGGACCTACTTTGGCGCTTGAGTTGGGACTTAGGTTGGCGCTTGAATTGGGACTTAGGTTGTCACTTGAGTTGGGATTTAAGTTGGTACTTGAGATGGGACTTAGGTTGGCTCTTAAGTTAGGACTTAAGTTGGCGCTTGAGTTGGGAATTAAGTTTTCGCTTGAGTTGGGACTTAGGTTAGCGCTCGAGTTCGGACTTAAGTTGGCGCTTAATTTGGGACTTAAGTTGGCGCTTGAGTTAGGACTCAAAGTTCGCTCTTGAGTTCGCCGAACTTGCCAATTTTGCCGAACTTGCCAATTTCGCCGAACTTGCCAAGTTCGCCGAACTTGCCAAGTTCGCCGAACTTGCCAAGTTCGCCGAACTTGCCAAGTTCGCCGAACTTGCCAAGTTCGCCGAACTTGCCAAGTTCGCCGAACTTGCCAAGTTCGCCGAACTTGCCAAGTTCGCCGAACTTGCCAAGTTCGCCGAACTTGCCAATTTCGCCGAACTTGCCAAGTTCGCCGAACTTCCAAAGTTCGCCGAACTTGCCAATTTCGCCGAACTTGCCAAGTTCGCCGAACTTGCCAATTTCGCCGAACTTGCAAAGTTCGCCGAACTTGCCAATTTCGCCGAACTTGCCAATTTCGCCGAACTTGCCAATTTCGCCGAACTTGCCAATTTCGCCGAACTTGCCAATTTCGCCGAACTTGCCAATTTCGCCGAACTTGCCAATTTCGCCGAACTTGCCAAGTTCGCCGAACTTGCCAATTTCGCCGAACTTGCCAAGTTCGCCGAACTTGCCAAGTTCGCCGAACTTGCCAATTTCGCCGAACTTGCAAAGTTCGCCGAACTTGCCAATTTCGCCGAACTTGCCAATTTCGCCGAACTTGCAAAGTTCGCCGAACTTGCACACACACACACACACACACACACACACACACACAAGTATTCTAAGGTAGGACTTGATGGTGAAGAAAGGAGTGTGTGTGTGTGTGTGTGTGTGTGTGTGTGTGTGTTTGTGTGTGTGTAACACACTCTAACCAAGCCACACTCTAACCAAGGCAAGACTATGAATATTGTCCACTATACTCTTTTTACTCTAACTTGGCCTAAAACTCCCCTATTTCCGTCCTGAATGCTGAGTTGTAGCAATAGATGAACACTGGAAGAAGATGCTGGTCACGAAGAAGTGCTGAGGCAAGGTTGTAGAGCCATAGCATTGTACTTTCTGCCACTGAACTACGTGAAATCAGCTGCAAAAGAACGAAAATCTGGGCCAAGTGAATGTGAAAAGAATATATCTCTAGCAGTTTATATATAATGTTATTGTACGAACATTTATATAAACAGTTACATTTTTTCCTTCATAATATGTAAGAACGACGTCGAACAAAGTTTTTGAAAAGATCCAGGAATGTAAGAGGTCTCTGTGGTAAGAAATTAAGGAGAAAAGTGTCGTGGGTGTTGGCGGAGCATTGCGGTGAGATGTGCAGACACACACATGACTGTACACACACACACACACACACACACACACACACACACACACACACACACAATACTCTCTAATGGAACTTCCTGGTGGGAAAATGTGTGTATGTAACTGGTGATGTGAGAGGTTCCCATGGTAACACACAGACACCTCCCACTATAGTCTGTCTCAGGAAAAACGAATGTAGAATATTGTCTATTTTACTCCAAAGTCACTGTCAAAGGCCGAAGGCATCTGATTTAACGACCTGTGGGAATACAGGCTGGCCATGGACAAGGCCTGAGGCCAAGAGGCACACACACACACACACACACACACACACACACACACACACACACACACACACACACACACACACACACACACATATACTCACACACACACACACACACAATCAATGAATGGGTATAAGTGACCCGCTATGCTCACAGGTCAATATGAACTGTGGTTCCTGTTTTTGGATGCAACTTTTTTTTTTTTTTTTTTTTTTTTAGTTACAAAGCGCTAAAAATAAACGAAAAATATTGGACCAGTTATTCGTTGTATATTTAGATTTAATAGCATATTATTCCTTTTATTTTACTTTTTTTTTTTTTTTTGAGCATGATTCGCCTGTCATCAAGAATTTGTAAGTTGGCATCTCAGGTCACAGCACCTCCTGACTGACTCCTGGAAGATGACAAGACAGAGTTGTCTGCAGTTTTCCCCTTGCTTCAATCAGAGCTGGATATCCATATTCGCATTTCATCAACGGACTTACCCTCTCTCTCTCTCTCTCTCTCTCTCTCTCTAAACCCCTGCTTCCCTCCTTTCTTCTCTCCCTCCTCCCTCCCCCATCTAGCATCTCTCTCTCTCTCTCTCTCTCTCTCTCTCTCTCTCTCTCTCTCTCTCTCTCTCTCTCTCTCTCTCTCTCTCTCTCTCTCTCTCTCTCTCTCTCTCTCTCTAAACCTCTGCTTCCGTCCTTTCTTGTCTCCCTCCTCCCTCCCCCATCTACCCTCTCTCTCTATTGTCAGATTAGAGGACTGAATAGACTGTAGTCGCGGAGCAGGACTCTGAGGTTGTCATTATCGTACCCTGGCAACCTACCATTCGACAGTGCGTCCGATTTCGTATCATATTATACACGAATCATATTATATGCACGAATATATTATACACGAATATTATTATACACGAACATATTATACACGAATCATATTATTGTGCACGAATATATTATACACGAATAATATGACACAGGAATATAAGTATGCATGAATATATTATACACGAATAATATTACACACGCACATATTATACACGAATCTTATTATTATGCACAGATATATTATCCATGAATATTACTATTCACGAACATATTATACACGAATAATATTATACACGAACATATTGTACACGAATCATATTGTTGTTCACGAATATATAATACACGAATAATATTCCACACGAACATATTATACACGAATCACATGCGTCTGATATTATACTGTACGCGAAATCACGCACTTTTGAATCGTAGGTTGCCAGGGCACGATAATAACAACCTCAGAGTCGCCCGCCGCGGCTATAGTAACCAAGGAGACTCATTTTTAGAGCAGGAATAAAGCTGACTAAATTTCATGGAACCACAACATAATATTCAAGCTGTCAGTGGCCCACTTCCGTCAGATAAACACAAATTTACAGTAGAATTAGTGTTGTTTTTGTTAGCATTATAATGTTTAGTTTGCTTCATGTTTACGTCTGTCCGATAGCACGATAACTCTCTCTCTCTCTCTCTCTCTCTCTCTCTCTCTCTCTCTCTCTCTCTCTCTCTTTTGTCTGCCTGTCTCGAAACTTTGTGGGAACGACCTTGCTTCTCTTTACGTCTCAGGCTACCTCCTTCTTTCCTTCCCTTTTTTCCTTAATTCCTTCCTTTCTTCGACGTCTCTTTCTTTCCCTATTTCCCCTTCCTCACTTTTTCCCATCCAGTTCCCTTTTCCTCTTAATTCTTTTCACCATTTCCACTCCTTTTCCTTCCTTCTTCCTTTTCACATCCTTCCCTCTTCTCCCTCCCTGTTCTTTTCAGCATTTCCTCCCTTCCTCCCATTATCTCCTTCGCCCCCTCCTTTTCTCCCCTCCTTGCCAGTCCTCGTACCCTCTCCCCCCCTCCTTTCCTCCCCCTACGACTCCCCCCTTCCTCTCCTCCCCCTACCCTTCCCCATCCTCTCTGCACAAGGGCCAATTTAAATCCCAACTCCAGTACGAACTGACGTTCAAACTCAAATGCCAACTCAGGTCCCAACACAGTTACCAAACGCAAGTACCAACTTAAATCTTAACACAAGTACCAACTCAAGTCATAACTCAAGCTTTAACTTAGTCCCAACTCAAGCGGAAACTTAAGTATCAGCTCAAGCGTCCCAACCCAAGCGCCAACCTAAGTCCCAAGTCAAGTGCCAACGTAAATTACAACTCAAGTGTCAACTTAAGTCCCAACTAATGAATCAACTTAAGTGCCAACTCAAGTGACAACGTACCAACTCAGGTACGAACATTAATCCCAACACAAGTGAAACCTTAAGTGCCAACTCAAGTGCCAACTTGGGTCAAAACTCAAGCGCCAATGTAGGTCCCAACTCAAGTGCCAACCCATGTCTCAACTCAAGCGCCAACCTTAGTCCCAACTCAAGCATCAGGCTTAATCACAACTCACGGGTCAGCATAGGTCCCAACTCAAGTGCCAACGTTAGCTCCAACTCAAGTGCCAACGTAAGTGTCAACGAAAGCTCCAACTAGTGCCAACGTAAATGCCAACTCAAGAGCTAACTTAAGTGCCAACTAAAGCGCCAACTTATATTGCAACTCAAGCGCAAACATATCTCCCAACTCAAGTGACAACATAAGTGCTAACTCAAGTGACAACACAAGTGCCACCTCAAGTGACAACATAAGTGCCAACTCAAGTGACAAAATAAGTGCCAGCTCAAACGTCAACTCAGGTACAAACTCATGCGCCAGCTTGGGTCTTAGCTTAAGTTACAACTTAAGTCCCAACTCAAGCTCCATCATGTTTCATCTCAAGCGAAAACTCAAGTCCCAATTCAAGCACCATCTTTAGTCCCAACGAAAGGGCGAGCTTACGTCTCAAATCAAGCATCAACTGAAGTTCCAATTCAAGCACCAGCTTAAGTCCCAACTCAAGCGCCACATTAAGTCCAAACTTAACTGCCAACTTAAGTGCCAAATAAAGTGCTATCGTAAATGATAAGTGCAAATGTGAGTGCCAGTTCAAGTGCCAACTTAAGTGCCAACTCAAATGCAAACTTAAGAGAAAACTCAAATGCCAACTTAAATGCCAACTTAAGTGCAAACTCACGTGGTGACGTAAGTGCCAATTCAAATGTTAAGCTCCGACCAAAGTGCCAAATTAAGTCCCAAATTAAGTGCCAACTTAAATCCAACACAAGCGCCAATTTAAATCCCAACTCAAGTACCAACTATAGCTCAAACTCAAGTGTCAACTCAAGTCCCAACACAGGTACTACTTGGGCCCAAACACAAGTACCAACTGAAGTCCTAACACAAGTACGAGCTCAAGTCCTAACTCAAGCGCTAACTTAAGTCCCAACTCAAGTGCCAACTAAGATCCCAACTCATGCGCCAACTTGTCCCAATCCAAGCACCAACTTAAGTTCCAACTCAAGCACCAACAGAAGTCCCAACTCAAGCACCAACTGAAGTCCCAACTCAAGTGCCAACGTAAGTCACAACTCAAGTGCCAACGTAAGTTACAACTCAAGCACCAACTTAAGTCCCAGTTCACAAGTCAACTCAAGTCCCAGCTAAAGCGCCAACTTACGCTGCATCTCAAGCACCAACATTGATCCCAACTCAATTGAAACCTTAAGTGCCAACTTAGGTCAAAACTCAAGCGCCAATGTAGATCTCAGCTCAAGCGCGTACTTAAGTTCCAACTCAAGCGCCAACTTATGTCCAACTCAGGCGCCAACCTAAGTCCCAACTCAAGCTCTAAAATACGTCTAAACTCAAGCGCCAACTTAAGTCCCAACTCAAGCGCCAACTTAAGTCCCAACTCAAGCGCCAACTTAAGTCCCAGCTCAAGCGCCAACTTAAGTCCTAGCTCAAGCGCCAACTTAAGTCCCTACTCAAACGCCAACTTAAGTCCCAACTCAAGTGCCAACCTAAGTCCCAACTCAAACGCCAACTTAAGTCCCAATTCAAGAGTCAACTAAAGTCCCAACTCAAGCGCCAACTTAAGTCCCAACTCAAGCACCAACTTAAATCCCAACTCAAGCGCCAACTTAAGTCCCAACCCAAGCGCCAACTAAAGTCCCAAGTCAAGTGCGAACTTAGTTCAAACTTGTCCCAATTTAAGTGCCAACTTCAAGTGCCTCAAGTGGCACTCAGATTGCACCTATGTGGAAGTTTTCTACTTAAGTGCCACTTAAGTTCAAGTTCCACTTAAGTGCCACTGAAGTTCCACTCGAGTTCCACTCAAGTTCCTCTTAAGTGGTTCTTAAGTGGAACTTAAGTTGCACTTAAGTGGCACTTAAGTTGCACTTAAGTGGCACTTAAGTGGCACTTAAGTTGCACTTTAGTGGCACTTAAGTTGCATTTAAGTTGCACTTTAAGTTGCACTTAAGTGGCACTTAAGTGGCACTTAAGTGGCACTTAAGTTCCACTTAAGTTTCACTTAAGTGGCACTTAAGTTTCACTTAAGTTGCACTTAAGTTTCACTTAAGTTCCACTTAAGTTCCACTTAAGTACCACTTAAGTGGAACTTGAACTTAGTGGAACTTAAGTAGAACTCTTCCGGATAGGTGCCATCTGAATGCCACTTTAGGCACCTAAGTTGGCACTTAAATTGGGACAAGTTGGAACTAAGTTGGCATTTGAGTTGGGACCTTAGTTGGCGCTTGAGTTGGGACTTAAGTTGGCCCTTGAGTTGAAACTTAAGTTGGCGCTTGAGTTGGAATTTAAGTTGGCACTTGAGTTGGGACTTAAATTGGCTCTTGAGTTGGGACTTAAGTTGACGCTTGAGTTGGAATTTCAGTTGGCGCTTCAGTTGGGACTTAAGTTGGCGCTTGAATTGGGACTTATGTTGGCGCTTGAGTTGGGACTTAAGTTGGTGCTTGAGTTGGGAGCTACTTTGGCACTTGAGTTTGGGCTTAGGTTGGCGCTTGAGTTGGGACTTAAGTTGGTGCTTGAGTTGGGACTTAAGTTGGCGCTTGAGTTGGAATTTCAGTTGGCGCTTCAGTTGGGACTTAAGTTGGCGCTTGAATTGGGACTTATGTTGGTGCTTGTGTTGGGAAATAGTTTGGCGGTTGAGTTAGGACTTAAGTTGGCGCTTGAGTTGGGACTTAAGTTTTCGCTTGAGTTGGGACTTAGGTTGGCGTTTGAGTTGGGACTTAAGTTGGCGCTTGATTTGGGACTTAAGTTGGTGCTTGAGTTATGACTCAAAGTTCGCGCTTGAGTCAGGACTTAGGTTGGCGCTTGAGTTTTTACTTAAGTTGGCGCTTGAGTTGGGGCTTAAGTTGGCGCTTGAGTTAGGATTTACGTTGGCGCTTGAGTTGGGACTTAAGTTGGTGCTTCAGTTGGGACTTAAGTTTGTGCTTCATTTGGGACTTAAGTTGGTGCTTGAGTTCGGAGCTACTTTGGCACTTGAGTTGAGACTTAGGTTGGCCCTTGAGTTGGGACCTAAGTTGGCGCTTGAGTTGGGACTTAGGTTGGTGCTTGTGTTAGGACTTAAGTTGGTGCTTGAGTTGGGACTTAAGTTGGCGCTTGAGTTGGGGCTTAAGTTGGTGCTTGAGTTTGGACCTACTTTGGCGCTTGAGTTGGGACTTAGGTTGGCGCTTGAATTGGGACTTAGGTTGTCGCTTGAGTTGGGACTTAAGTTGGTACTTGAATTGGGACTTAGGTTGGCTCTTAAGTTAGGACTTAAGTTGGCACTTGAGTTGGGAATTAAGTTTTCGCTTGAGTTGGGACTTAGGTTAGCGCTCGAGTTCGGACTTAAGTTGGCGCTTAATTTGGGACTTAAGTTGGCGCTTGAGTTAGGACTCAAAGTTCGCTCTTGAGTTGGGACTTAAGTTGGCGCTTGACTTGGGACTTAAGGTCGCGCTTGGGTTGGGGCTTAAGTTTGCAATTGAGTTGAGACTTATGTTGGAACGCTTGAGTTGGGACTTAAGTTCGCGCTTGAGCTTGGACCTACGTTGGCGCTTGAGTTTTTACCCAAGTTGGCACTAAGGTTTCACTTGAGTTGGGATTAATGTTGGTGCTTGAGATGCAGCATAAGTTGGCGCATGAGTTGGGACTTGAGTTGACTCGTGATTTGAGATTTATGTTGGTGCTTGAGTCGTTACTTGCGTTGGCACTTGATTTGTAACTTACGTTGGCACTTGAGTTGGGACTTTAGTTGGTGCTTGAGTTAGGACTTCAGTTAGTGCTTGAGTTGGGACTTCAGTTGGTGCTTGAGTTGGGACTAAAGTTGGTGCTTGGATTGGGACAAGTTTACACTTGACTTGGGACTTAAGTTGGCGCTTGAATTGAGACCTTAGTTGGCGCTTAAGTTGGGACTTAAGTTAGCGCTTGAGTTAGGACTTGATCTCGTACTTGTGTTAGGACTTAAGTTGGTACTTGTGTTTGGACCCAAGTGGTACCTGTGTTGGGACGAATTGACACGAGTTTGATCATTAGGTGGTACTTGAGTTGGGATTTGAATTGGCGCTTGTGTTGGAATTACGTTGGCACTTGTTTTAGGACTTAAGTTGGCACTTGTTATAGGACTTAAGTTGGCACTTATTTTGGGACTTAATTTGGCACTTGAGTCGGAGCTTTAGTTATTTGAACTGAAACTTACGTCACCAAGTGAGTTTGCACTTAAGTTGGGATTTGCGTTTGCACTTAAGTTGGCATTCGCGTTTGCACTTAGGGTAGCATTTGCGTTTCCAGTTAAGTTGACATTTGAGTTTTCTCTTCAGTTTGCATTTGAGTTGGCACTTAAGTTGGCACTTGAATTGGCACACAAGTTTGCACTTATCATTTACGTTAGCAATTTATTTGGCATTTACGTTGGCAGTTAAGTTTGGACTTAAGTTTGCACTTGAGTTGGGACTTAAGCTGCTGCTTGAAATGGAACTTAAGTTGGTGCTTGAGTTGGGACCAATGTTCGCCCTTTAATTGGGACTAAATGTGGCGCTTGAGTTGGTACTTAAGCTTGCGCTTGAGATGAGACTTCTTGCCGCTTGAGTTGGGACTTTAGTTGTCACTTGAGCTGGGATCTAAGTTGGCGCTTGAGTTTGGACCTGAGTTAGCATTTGAGTTGGCACTTATTTTGTCCCTTGAGTTTACGCTTATGATGTCACTTGAATTGGCTATTGTGTTGTCACGAGTTGGCACGTAAGTTATCTCTTGAGCTGGCACTTACGTTGGCACGAGTTGGAGCTTACACTGGCACTTGAGTTGGAGCTTACCTTGGCACTTAAGTTGGGAACTATGCTGACCTTTGAATTGTAATTAAGCTGGTGCTTGAGTTGAGACTAAGGTTGGCGCTTGAGTTGAGACATGGGTTGGCACTTGAGTTGGGACCTACGTTGGCGCTTGAGTTTTGCCCCAAGTTGGCACTTGAGTTGGCACTTAAGGTTTCACTTGAGTTGGGATTAATGTTCGTACTTGAGTTGAAACGTTGTCACTTGAGTTGGCACTTAAGTTGATTCATGAGTTGAGACTTAAGTTGGCACTTGATTTGTAACTTACATTGGCACTTGAGTTGAGACTAGGTTGGCGCTTGAGTTGGGACTAAGCGCTTGAGTTATGACTTGAGTTGGTACTTGTGTTAAGACTTAAGTTGGTACTTGCGTTTGGTACCTGTGTTGGGACATGAGTTGGCACTTGAGTTTGAACTTTAGTTGGAACTTGAGTTGGGATTTAAATTGGCCCCTGTGAAGAGAGGAGGGGGAGGGGTAGAGGGAGGAGAGGAAGGGGGAGTCGTAGGGGGAGGAGAGGAGAGGGTACGAGGACGGGCAAGGAGGGGAGAGAAAGAGGGGGCGAAGGAGAAAATGGAAGGAAGGGAGGAAATGCTGAAAAGAACTGGGAAGGAGAATATGGAAGGAGGTGAAAAGAAAGGAAGGAAAAGGAGTGGAAATGGTGAAAAGAATTAGGAAGAGGAAAAGGGAACTGGATGGGAAAAAGTGAGGAAGGGGAAACAAGGAAAGAAAGAGACGTCGAGGAAAGGAAGGAAGGAATTAAGGAAGAATGGAAGGAAAGGAAAGAAGGAGTTACCCTGAGACGTAAGGTGAAGCAAGGTCGTTCCCACAAAGGTTCAAGACAGGCAGACAAAAGATGAGAGAGAGAGAGAGAGAGAGAGAGAGAGAGAGAGAGAGAGAGAGAGAGAGAGAGAGAGAGAGAGAGAGAGAGAGAGAGAGAGAGGGAGTCTGACTGTAAAATATCCCATTCTTTGAGGAAGGAAAGTCAGAACATCTTCAAAGCAAATATCCTCATCAGCAGTGCTGGGAACGCTACTAATAAAAAGTAGCGGCGCTCCCATTCCCGTTACTAGCCTGAAAAAGTAGTGGCGTTACTGGTTTCGCTACTTGATACGAAATGTAGCGGTGCTCCCGCTCCTGCTGCTTTGGATAAGAAAAACGTACACGAAGGAAAGGTTAACAAAAATCTGTGATATAGCAATACACTATATACTGTTTTGATAATATTAGTCAGTCTGAGTGGTTATGTTGTGTACCAGTAATGTCAGTATACACTTATACTGAATAAATAAAATCATACATGTCGGTGTCACTTTAATGAAGCTTAGAGCCGAAGGTACAGGAAAAAAGCTATTTACTGTATAATGTAACAAATGCTCTTTTACACTGTTACCTAGTATACCTACTGAAAGTAACATACGTAAGTAACAGGCAAAAAAATGTAGCCTACCATTGATACATATTATATAGATTTATTATATTTTCAATGATACTCATTTAAGATATATACGAAAACGAGAGTAAAAATGAACTGGGGCTTTCTGTTAAAGGCTATACAATGGCAATGTTTTTTCCATTACCTTAAACTGAAAGTAACATACTTTTACGAAATAATAACGTAGTGCGTAAGAATTAGTCTGAAAGAGAGAGTGAGGGAGAGAGCGCAAGTTAGAGACGGGAATAGTTAGAGGTGTGTGTGTGTGTGTGTGTGTGTGTGTGTGTGTGTGTGTGTGTGTGTGTGTGTGTGTGTGTTAGCATTGCCTACATCTAGCTGACATCCTTATTTATCTTTAGGCCTACTTAATTTAAATGATCGATAATTAACTAGCAACTTCCTGTCTAATTATTGCACAATTACTAATAAATAATATATATAGTTTAATAAATTACTGATGTAATGTAGAACAAACATCCTTAATTGACAGAATTGACGAAAGTAGTATTTTTCGTCATTAATAAATACAACCAAACCGTCGGCATATCTGTATGTACTCACGACTCCGGACTGTATTCGTCGCGTGAGTAGTGAGGAGCGCGGTAACGCGTGAGTACAGCCAAAAAGTAGCGGCGCTCTCAGTTCCGCTGCTGGCTAAAAAAAAGTAATGGCGTTACCACCATCGCTATTAAAATAGTAGCGGCGCTATTCCCAGCATTGCTCAAGTGCCATCCCATGTTTCAACTCAAGCGCCAACCTTAGTCCCAACTCAAGCACCAGCTTAATCACAACTCAGGGGTCAGCATAGGTCCCTACTCAAGTGCCAACGTAAGCTCCAACTTAAGTGCCAACGTAAGCTCCAACTCAAGTGCCAACGTAAGTGCCAACGTAAGCTCCAACTCAAGTGCCAACGTAAGTGCCAACGTAAGCTCCAACTCGTGCCAACGGAATTGCCAACTCAAGCGCTAACTTAAGTGCCAACTAAAGCGCCAACTTATGTTGCAACTCAAGCGCAAACATAACTCCCAACTCAAGTGACAACACAAGTGCCAACTCAAGTGACAACATAAGTGCCTACTCAAATGCCAACTCAGGTCCAAACACAAGCGCCAACTTGGATCTCAGCTCAAGTGACAGTTTAAGTCCCAACTCAAGCGCCAACATGTCTCAGCTCAAGCGCAAACTTAAGTACCAACTCAAGCGCCATCTTTAGTCCCAACTAAAGGGCGACCTTAGGTCCCAACTCAAGTACCAAGTTAAGTTCCAATTCAAACACCAGCTTAAGTCCCAACTCAAGCGCCAACTTAAGTCCAAACTTAACTGCCAACTTAAGTGCCAAATAAAGTGCTAACGTAAATGATAAGTGCAAACGTGAGTGCCAATTCAAGTGTCAACTTAAGTGTCAGCTCAAATGCCAACTTAAGAGAAAACTCAAATGCCAACTTACGTGCAAACGCAAATGCCAACTTAAGTGCAAACTCACGTGTTGACGTAAGTGTCAATTCATATGTTAACTAAAGCTCCGACTTAAATACCAAGTTAAGTCCTATAACAAGTGCCAACTTAAGTCCTAAAACAAGTGCCAACTTAAATCCAACACAAGAGCCGATTTAAATCCCAACTCAAGTACCACCAAAAGTTCAAACTCAAGTGTCAACTCAAATCCCAACACAGGTACCATTTGGGTCCAAACACAAGTACCAACTTAAATCCTAACACAAGTACGAGCTCAAGTCCTAACTCAAGCGCTAACTTAAGTCCCAACTCAAGCGCTAAATAAGGTCTCAACTCAAGCGCCAACATAAGTCCCAACTCAAGCGCCGACTTGTCCCAATCCAAGAACCAACTTAAGTCCCAACTTAAGCTCAAACTGAAGTCCCAACTCAAGCACCAACTGAAGTGCCAACGTAAGTTAAAACTCAAGCACCAACTGTAGTCCCAGTTCAAGTGCCAACGTAAGTTACAACTCAAGTGCCAACGTAAGTTACAACTCAAGCACCAATTTAAGTCTCAGTTCACGAGTCAACTCAAGTCCCAACTCAAGCGCCAACTTATGCTGCATCTCAAGCACCAACATTAATCCCAACTCAGGTGAAACCTTAAGTGCGAACTTGGGTCAAAACTCAAGCACCAACTCAGGTCCCAACTCAGGTACCAAACGCAAATACCAACTTAAGTCTTAACACAAGTACCAACTCAAGTCATAAATCAAGCGGTAACTTAGTCTCGACTCAAGCAGCAAGTTAAGTATCAACTCAAGCGTCAAATGAATTCCCAACTCAAGTGCCAACGTAAGTTACAACTCAAGTGCCAACTTAAGTCCCAACTCATGAATTAACTTAAGTGCCAACTCAAGTGACAACGTGCCAACTCAAGTACGAATATTAATCCCAACTCAAGTGCCAACCCATGTCTCAACTCAAGCGCTAACCTCAGTCCCAACTCAAGCATCAGCTTAATCACAACTCAATGGTCAGCATAGGTCCCAACTCAAGTGCCAACGTAAGCTCCAACTCAAGTGCCAACATAAGTGCCAACGTAAGCGCCAACCCAAGAGCCGACGTAAGTTTCAACGTAAGATCCAACTCAAGTGCCAACGTAAGTGCCAACTCAAGAACTAACTTAAGTGCCAACTAAAGCGCCAACTTATGTTGTAACTTAAGCGCAAACGTAACTCCCAACTCAAGTGACAACATCAGTGCCAACTCAAGTGACAACACAAGTGCGAACTCAAATGCCAACTCTGGTCCAAACTCAAGCGCCAACTTGGGTTCCAACTTAAGCGCCAACTTAATTCCCAACTCAAGCGGCAACCTAAGTCCCAACTCAAGCGCGAACTTAAGTCCCAACTCAAGCGCGAACTTAAGTCCCAACTCAAGCGCCAACTTAAGTTCCAACTCAAGCGCCAACTTAAGTTCCAACTCAAGCGCCAACTTAAGTTCCAACTCAAGCGCCAACTTAAGTCACAACTCAAGCGCCAACTTAAGTCCCAATTCAAGCGCCATCTTAGGTCCCATCTGAAGCCTCAACTTAAGTTCCAACTCAAACGCCAACTTAAATCCCAACTCAAGCGCCAACTTAAGTCCCAACTCAAGCACCAACTTATGTCCCAGCTCAAGTGCCAACCTATGACCGAACTCAAGCGCAAACCTAAAGACCCATCTCAAGTTCCAACTAAAGTCCCAACTCAAGTGCCAACTTAGTTCCCAACTTGTCCCAGTTTAAGTGCCAACTTAAGTGCCTCAAGTGGCACTCAGGTGGCACCTATGTGGAAGTGTTCTACTTAAGTGTCACTTAAAGTTCAAGGTCCACTTAAGTGCCACTTGAGTGGAACTTGAGTGGCACTTAAGTGGAACTTGATCTTAAGCAGCAGTTAAGTAGAACACACACACACACACACACACACACACACACACACACACACACACACACATACATTTCTCTCTCTCTCTCTCTCTCTCTCTCTCTCTCTCTCTCTCCCCTAACCAACAAAGATTCAAGGGTGAATTTGCATCTGTAATTACTTAAGCTTTACGAATTATTTTTTTATGCATGGAAGAAGGAACCAAAGGCCAGAAGCCCGCACGATTTCTCCCTCCCAGAAATTAAATACATTAATAAGAGGGCTGAATTCAGGATGTGTTCATTTGGAGATGCCTGGATGCACTGCGTTTGAAAGACTGAAGGTCATAGGCAGTAGGAAATACAGAGGAAGACAGTTCCAGAGTTGACCTGTTGCATACATGGAGGACTGGGAGTAAATCGTATAGAAAAGAGATGAGAGCAGGGTTGGAGTAATTGTAATTGTAATTTAACTGAAATGTAATTATTTAGAAATATTGTAATTGTAATCATAATTGTAATTAAAAGTAAAATTGAAGTAATGAATTGTAATTGTAATTGAAAAGTTAATTGTAATTAAATTGGTATTATGAAAGGGAAGGAGAGTGGTAGTGGTAAGTTTATCCCATACCCAGCTGTCATTATGGGATTAAGATGCCACAGGATTAACCCAGCTAAGCCGCGTTTTGACAGTTCTCCTGCCTTTGTCCTCAACACTCTCATGGCACCTGACCCACCTGAGTCGAGGCCACCGAGAAAAGTGGCCTGGGTTGAGCTGGGTTGTGATAATTTTGATGGTCGACACACAGCATTTAACACTGCATCTGCCTATGAGGAAATTGTCAATCGGTTCAGTATTCAAGGGAAAGTAAAGAAAGTTGTAGCTGATGATGCATCTTAATGGTGAAAGTATTTGACATTTCCTTCCCAAGTTTCTACATAGATCAGAAGCAAGAGGAGGCTGGAAATTCGTGTGACCCCAACATCGCTGATGAGGATATTTGCTTTGAAGATGTTCTGACTTTCCTTCCTCAAAGAATGGGAGGTTTTGCCAGGCCTTTAGTTCCTTGTTCCTTGCATTAAAAAAAAAAAAAAAATACTCAGCAACTTCCCTGTCTTCCTTCTCAACGCAGTCTACATCCAAACAGTTTCAGATCTGTAATAAGATAGTGACCCAAATATCTTTACTTCGTTATCTAAAAATTGTCTGAACTTCTCTATGGATCCTTGATTTATTATTTATTATTAGGTGTGAATATTGTTAGGTTTATGAAAGAGA
>NW_027644770.1:3715939-3750939 GCF_032717465.1 Coenobita brevimanus | reverse complement strand
AGCAAAACTGAGCGACGGCGACGGCCGTTTTATCAACCTACCCCATTTTTTACTGCTCTATCCCGTGAGCTGGGTCTCATCACCATACCTTCAAAGGGAAATGGGTAAAAATGGGTAATTATTTTAAATGTGGCATTTTACAGGAAACCAAATGAGATATTTAGCCCAAAGTGAAGTGGGTAATAGATGTGGGTTTTATCTAAAAATGGTATCCAAGATTTTTTCTGTAAATACTGGGGTTCGATAGGTATAATAGGGAGAAAAAAAAAAAAAAAAAAAAAATCTACGGGATTTTCACTCCTCTGTTCAGAGAGTTTCTTCAATGTGACCGCGTTTCTTCATGGATCTTGACTAGAAAACCGATACCGAACCCCAGTATTTACAGGGAGAATCTCGGATACCATTTTCAGATAAAACCCACATCTATTACCCGTTTCACTTTAGGCTAAATACCTCGTTTGGTTTCCTCTCAAATGCCACGTATAAAAAAATTAACCATTTTTACCCATTTTCCTGTGAAGGTATGGTGATGAGACCTAGTTAACGGGATAGAGCAGTAAAAAATGGGCTGGGTTGATTAAACGACCGTCGCCGTCGCTCAGTTTTGCTCTAAAATGTACCGTTTTCGAGATATTTGCACTTATGTGTTCTCAGTGCTATGCTACTGGAGGCGACATCTATCAGGCTTGAAATCTATGGCCCAGGAGGACGATTATTAACCCAGTGAATCCTAGATCACATTTTAAATTTTATTCTTAATACCTCAAGACGATTTTATTTAACATACTAAAGAGCTGTGGCAGTGAAGGTTAACTAAGATATTAATCCATTCGTAGGGGTGACGAGCGGCCAGTAACAGGAGCAGCCAACAGAGAGCTATGTGGCATTTCTTTACTGCAGTGTGTCACCATATCCCACCCCACACCACCACACATCCCCGCCAGTCCCTCTCTACTCACCAGTCTTCAAAACGACCTAACATTATCTTTCCAAAGCCACGAAGTGTAGATGTTGATACAAATAAACGTGAAATACAATTATGTCTGAGTTTCTCTCCTAACCTGAGCATGTCATCAAATAAATAACTGTTATCTTGTGTAATTTCCCTCTTTTAATATTAACAGGCTGAAATATTAGCCGTAAATAACAAGTCTAATTAGATAAGCATCCTGTGAAAATGCTATGAGTACATAATGGGTCAACTAAGGACACCAGAATTTAAGAACAAACCAAAGAAAAGCCAGCGAACTCATGCATGACCAAAAGCACCCCACATGGCCTCCCTAGCACTGAAGTACTGGATATGTTGGTACTCCACTATCTGTGTTAGTCATGAAGGCTCAGTAGTACCCTTAAGACAAACTACTGTATGAAAATCTGGTTGGAAAACTGTGAAAGCTTAGAAGTGCAGAGATACCAAGAGCTGAAATAATGCTCAAAATGTCGTTTCTTGAATTAAAAGGAACCGATCAAGCCAGTCACTACTCATATGTAGTAACTCTACCCTGACACTGTTAGCCTGAAGGTTCCATACTATTAGTCATTGAAATCTAGAATGCTGATCCCTCAAACTAATGATACTACTACTGCTACTACTACAACTACTACTACTACTACTACTAATAATAATAATAATAATAATATAATAATAATAATAATAATATAATAATAATAATAATAATAATAATAATAATAATAATAATAATAATAACAATAATATAATAATAATAATAATAATAATAATATAATAATAATAATAATAATAATAATAATAATAATGATGATGATGATGATGATGATGAAAATAATAACAATAAATTCCCAGCCCAAAAGCAGTCAAGATACAGAGGGATCCCAGCACCTACATCACTCCAAAATCTCCTTACCTAAAGGCTCGTGGCCAATGAAGTGCAATGTTATCGCACAATAGGACAAAATCAGCTCACGTTTAAGAACACAGTAGGTAAAATGTTAGTTTATGAATTATAGGAGTCTGCCACAACTCTCCATTCGGGGAAAAAATGGTTAAAGGGAAAAATCTAGGCAGAGGCGAATGGGAGAAGGCTGTGGTATTAGACTATTGGGGGTACTGTCGATATTTTCACTGCCTTTTTCTTTCATATTAAAATTGAGTCTAAAGCTTTATTAATCCCCAAATACGCACATCATTCATAACTGACGTGGTCTGGTACGAGTATGGCTGAACACAAAATATGTTATGCGAAAAACGACCAGAAAAAATAATCGTTTTTTCTACAATTACAGCCAACGAAGAAGGCCCAGTGATGGTATGTGTTTGGCCAGGTTTATATATCTCTCTATCAGTCTATCTCCCTGTCTGCCTGCCTATCTGTCTGCCTTTGTCTGCTTGCCTATCTGTCTGCCTTTGTCTGCCTGCCTGTCTGTTAGCAAGATTATCGGAAAAAGTCAAAAGATTATCCTATTTTTTTAATTTAGGTTTTGAGTAAGCCATTCCGAACAAGCCCTTACAATCTGGGGAACGTTGTCGTTGGAAGCCAAGCAGGAAGAGTCAGCGGACAGTGACTAATTTTTCACAGTTACCCATCCATTTTATCGCTTTTCTCTGAACAGAAAGCCGAGCCCGACTTAGTCTGTGGCGTCACAAAAGGTGCACGGGGAAGTCATGCAAGCAGATCATCTCTGTCATTACACTTTGAATTAGGTTAGGATGAAGTAATTCGATATTTACAGCATTCAGTAAAACGTCAGAGCTACAAGGATAAAGGTTCGGCCATCCATCATGTCCGAGACAGAGACTCATCAGTTTCGAAGCATTGTGAGGAACAAGCAATAAACAGTAGGTCAGAGGTAGACTCCGTGGAGAGAGTGCGTCAGTACATCATGTCTACAAGATTATTTAATTTTCTGTTACAATACTCTAACATCACAGGTGTTTAGTGATAAAGTGGACTGGCGTTTGAACCGATTGTGAGGCACGAGTGTTGTTGGCGTCACTTCATAAGCTGGTGGTTAGATTTTGCTGGATATTTCCGCCATTGTCCTGCCTGTGATCTCACCTTGTTTCCCGCTGCACCCACCAAAGGTATGCCATTTGGCTTTTACTACTTCTGTACTCGTTTTACTCTAACTTGGCCCAAATTTCCATATCTCCAATCTGAATGCTGAGATGTAGCAATAGATTAATGCAAGAATATGTAAGTCACAAGAAAGGGCTGTGGAAAGGTAGCCACAGCGTTGTCCTTTTCTGGCAATGACCCATGTGAATTAAGCGGTAAAATGAGGAAAATTTGGGCCAAGTTAAGATGAGAAAATTTGTATACTTTATGATGGTATGATACTCTAGGACGTTGTGGAAGGATGAGAGGTAATTGTCGCTTACAACAGAGGGACAGGCAGACAGTGAGACAGGCATATAGAAGACAGATAGACGAAGGTTAAGGAGGCAGGAGAGGCGGGAAGAAGCGTGGCGTATTGATGAGAGTAGCTGACTTCATAGTAAATTACAATATATTTCTGCCCTAACTTTAATAGCATATCTTCTTATGTATGATCGAGGTCCTTTGACAAGTTGTGAGCTAACACACACACACACACACACACACACACACACACACACACACACACACACACACACACACACACACACACACACACACACACACACACACACACACACACACACACACACACACACACACACATCCACCCACCCTCCCACACACACAAGTATTCTAAGGTAGGACTTGATGGGGGGGAAGGAAGTGTGTGTGTGTGTGTGTGTGTGTGTGTGTGTGTGTGTGTGTGTGTGTGTAACACACTCTAACCAAGCCACACTCTAACCAAGGCAAGACTATGAATATTGTCCACTATACTCTTTTTACTCTAACTTGGCTTAAAGCTCCCCTATTTCCGTCTTGAATGCTGAGTTGTAGCAATAGATGTACACTGGAAGATGATGCTGGTCACGAAGAAGTGCAGAGGCAAGGTTGTAGAGCCATAGCATTGTACTTTCTGCCACTGAACTACGTGAAATCAGGTGCAAAAGGACGAAAATATGGGCCAAGTGAAAGTGAAAAGAATATATCTCCCGCAGTTTATATATAATGTTTTTTTACGAACATTTATATCAACAGTTACCTTTTTTTCCTTCATAATATATAAGAACGACGTCGAACCAAGTTTTTGAAAAGATCCAGGAATGTAAAAGTTCTCTGTGGTAAGAAATTAAGGAGAAAAGTGTTGTGGGTGTTGGCGGAGCATTGCGGTGAGATGTGCAGACACACGCATGACTGTACACACACACACACACACACACACACACACACACACACACACACACACACACACACACACACACACACACACACACAATACTCTCTAATGGAACTTGCTGGTGGGAAAATGTGTGTATGTAACTGGTGGTGTGAGAGGTTGCCATGGTAACACACAGGCACCTCCCACTAGTCAACCAAAGACTTCCTTAGCGATATATTTTTGGACAAGGCTGATTAACATCCTTTTGTACGTTTTGTATGCAGATTATTGTAAAGCTTGAAGTATTTAGACAGCACAGTAGTAGAGCAAGATGTAATAAACAAAATTAATAGCTAAGAAAGAGGTGCTAGGGAGTTATAGAATGAGTTTATAGCTGTAATTTTTATCAGAGCGTTCCATTAAGCTTATGTATAGCTTATCAGACTTAACATGGCTGAGATCTTATATTTGCTGCTTATTTCTCATAGCATAATTACAGGCAGAAGAAGACGATAACACGGCTCTACATATGTCCAACAGCACTTTTTCGTGACTAGCATCATATTCTAATGTCAGGCTCTTGTTACAGCTCAGCATTCAAGATGGAGAGATGGCAATTTTAGGCCAAGTTAAAGTGAAGTTCAGTATCCATTCCATAACACCTTTTCGTGACTATACCGGTCTTCCTCTAACACGGGCCAGATTTCCATCCTTGTGTAGGTCATTTTACTCATTTCACGTAGTCCAGTGCCAGGAAATTACAATGGTATGGCTCTACATCCTCTACATAGCACTTCTTCGTGACAAGCATCATGTTTTGGTGTTAATCTATTGGTAAATCTCAGCATTCAAGATGGAGAGATGGTAATTTTAGGTCCATTTAGGGAAAAGAGAGTATTGTTCTATATTCTAGTGTTAATGTATCCTTACAGCTCAGCATTTAAGGTGAGGAGATGGCAATATTAGGCAAAATGAAAGTGAATAGAGTATGGTAACCATCTAAGTATAATTTCTGACTTTGTTTGCTACGGTCCCTGATGCTTCCTCTACGACGGTTTTCTCTTATGCACTCAGGCTCCTAAGACCCAATCCCAGCTGAATAAAATCGTCTGGAGTCTAATAAATAAAAGTACTAGAGTTGTCACGATCATTGGAGGGTTAATATTTACAGCATGAACGCTCTCAGACACTTATAAATAGCTCGCAGGTGCATAATAGCCTCTTGTATTAACTTGAATAAAATACTAGAGTTACCCTGAAGATGAGAGGGCCTCCGTGCCCTCTAGTGGTTGTAAAAGTAGTTGGGTAAAGTTTCACACAAGTTTCTGGGCTGAACAAGCATGGCATTCCATTGGTCAGTCAGTGGTACTCGGACGATAAGAGGGTGAGGCTGCGTCGGCTCCGTCTCCTGATGTAAGTGTTAAATTTTACTGTTTTGGGGTTAAATTTCGCTGTTTTTGCCATTAAGATGATTCAGTTAGGACACAGAGGTATCTTGCTGCCAACCAGGAAGTGACATAGGTCAAATAGATTCAACAGATGAGGGCAATAGACGTCGTTTTGCTGGTTAGGGGATAGTGATGGTGTGTAGGCTTCTCCTCTTGCTGCAAGTGTTGGGTTTTGCTGTTTTTGCCATTAAGGTGACTAAATTAGGACACGGGGATATCTTACGGTCAGCCAGGAAGCGTTGTAGGCCAAAGAAATTGTAGAAAATAAGGGAAATGGATGTAATTTTGATAGTAGTGTATCGTCACCTATATCTATAGCCCTAATTGTCTAGTTATCTATAGCCAGACGCCTTAAACCCGTAAGGGGTGGCCACAAACAAATCGCCTCCATGTCGCCCTATACACTGCCATTTCGCTGCCCTCCCCCAACGTACACCCGCCTGTCTCGTATACCTCTCTACTCCATCCCTCCATCCCATCCCCTTCACTATACTCATTTTACTCTAACTTGGCCTAAATTGCAATCTCTTTATCTCGAATGCTGAGTTGTAACAATAGAATATTATACTAGTCACGAAATAGTGCTGTTTCAAAGACGCAACTGAGACACGTGAAAAGCTGCAAACGGACGAAAATTTGGGCCAAGTTAAGGTGAAAGGAGTAGAGTACAGAATCCTCCTTGATAACATAAAAGTTTCCTGATTAAAAAGAACTAGAAAAAATCATCATCATCATCATCAAAATTACCACACCATCGCCACCACCACAGCCACCATCGTAGCCGTCATCATCATCATCATCATCATCATCAACTTTTTTCATACCTTCACTCTTAAAAACATGCGTACAGTTTGAGTTACACACTGGTATTCGCACACAGTAAATACGCGCACACACCACGCATACAGTAAGTACGCACACACTGAGAACGCACACAATAAACACGCACACACTGAACACGCACACGATAAACACGCACACAATAAACACGCACATACTGAACACCCACATACTGAACACGCACACACTGAACACGCACACAATAAACACGCACACAATAAACATGCACACACTGAACACGTACACACTGAACACGTACACACAACACGTACACACTGAACACGCACAATTTGATTAAGTACACACTGAGCACATACAATTTGACTACGTACACACTGATGCACGCACACACCGATGCACGCACACGCTGCGGCATGTACGCACTATACACGCGCACACGGAGCAGGCACACACTAATGGACGCACGTGTTCATTCACGCAAACACTGATACGAGCACTGATCACAGCACGCACACACACTAATATACGCACACATTGATACACACAGGCACTGATACACAAAGGCACTGACACACAGGCGCTGATACACAGAGGCACTGATACACACAGGCACTGATACGAGAACAGATACACGCACACAATGATGCACACACACACAGGTTTACACACATACCGACACACACACTCACACAGGTTCACGCACATACCGACACACACACACACACACACAAACACACACACAAACACACACACAAACACACACACACACACACACATACACACACACACACACACACACACACACACACACACACACACACACACACACACACACACACGCACAGGCTGAACACGTACACACTGAACACGTACACACTGAACAAGTACACATTGAACACGCACACACTGAACACGCACAATTTAACTAAGTACACACTGAACACTCACAATTTGACTACGTACACACTTAGCACGTACACACTGATGCACGCACACGCTGTGGCATGTACGCACTAAACACGCGCACACGAAGCAGGCACACACTAATGCACGCACGTATTCATGCACGCAAACACTGATACAAGCGCTGATCAGAGCACGCACGCACACTAATATACGCACACACATACACACAGGCACTGATACACACAGGTACTGATACACACAGGCACTGATACAACCACACTCAGATACGAGCACAGATACATGCACACAATGATGCACACACACACACAGGTTCACGCACATACTGATTCACACACACACACACACACACACACACACACACACACACACACACACACACACACACACACACACACTGAACACGTACACACTGAACACGAACAATTTGACTACGTACACACTTAGCAAGTACACATTGATGCACGCACACACCGATGCACGTACACGCTGCGGCATCTACGCACTAAACACGCGCACACGGAGCAGGCACACACTAATGCACGCACGTATTCATTCACGCAAACACTGATACAAGCACTGATCAGACCACGCACGCACACTAATATACGCACACACTGATACACAAAGGCATTGATACACACAGGCACTGATACACACGCCCTGATACACACAGGCAATGATACACACAGGCACTGATACACGCACACTCAGATACGAGCACCTATACACGCACACAATGATGCACACACACAGGTTCACGCACATACTGATGCACACACACACACACACACACACACACACACACACACACACACACACACACACACACACACACACACACACACACACACACACACACACACACACACACACACACACACACACACACACACACACACACACACACACACACACACACACATACACATACACACACACATACACATACACACACACATAGACACACACACACATACACACACACATACACACACACACACATACACACACACACACATACACACAAACACAAAAAACACGCACACACTGAACACGTACACACTGAACACACACAATTTGACTACTACACATTTAGCACGTACACACTGATGCACGCACACACTGATGCACGCACACTGATGCACGCACACACTGACGCACGCACACACCGATGCACGCACACACCGATGCACGCACACACCGATGCACACACACACACCGATGCACACACACAGCGATGCACGCACACGCTGTGGCATGTACGCACTAAAAACGCGCACACGGAGCAGGCACATACTAATGCACGCACGTATTCATTCATGCAAACACTGATACCAGGACTGATCAGAGCACGCACGCACACTAATATACGCACACACTGATACACACAGGCACTGATACACACAGGCACTGATACACACAGGCACTGATACACGCAGGCACTGATACACGCACACTCAGATACGAGCACAGATACACGCACACAATGATGCACACACACTGGTTCACGCACATACTGATACACACACACACACACACACACACACACACACACACACACACACAGCCACTAAACAAGTGGTGGGTCATATTTAGCTGACGTGTCGGAGTGTGGAGATACAGATAAGAAATAGATAGATAGAGAGAGAGAGAGAGAGAGAGAGAGAGAGCGGGGGGGAGAGGCATGAGGCAAGTCAGGCAGGGAGGAGGAGGGTAGACTGTTGTTGTTCGTGTTCCTCCTCCAAATTCCCCTATTCGTCAACGCAATAGGATGGCCGGGGATACTGTAGAGATGGAAGGCAAAAATGGCAGGAGATAAATTATATAAAATGGTGATCCCTGAACCTCACCTGTATCGAATCGTTCGTGTCGTATCTTTTTTAAAGGATCTAACATGCTTGCATGCGTCGTCGGCCTTGGTCACATAATGGCGACTCTCCACACTGTGCAATCTTTTGCAGCCTCCCTATTCACTCCCTTATCCCTGAAGTCACAGACTATGACCTCGTCCCAGCCCTTTTCAGGTCTGCCTCTAGCAACCCTACTGTACCTCCGACGTTCACACCTCTCTCTCCTTACCCTATTGTCATCTTCCATCCTCTCCACATGTTCAAACCATCTCAATCAACCCCTCCACATCACTACACCAATACACTCCTGTCCCATCCATCCTCTTAACTCGTCAATATTAAACCTACCCCCCCCCCACACACACACACACACTCCCAGGCCTCGCATTGAAGGAGACATTTCACATCCATTTAATCATTGTTATTTCTGAACGAAATATGGTGACTAGGTGAACCTAGGATAGGTAAAGATTCTTTAATTCCCCTGAACCAGAGTGACGTGATTCTTATTTTATTTTTATTGTTATCAAGCGATTTTATTTAGCTTACGAGCAGCCTCTCGTACTAAAGACTTTATTAGTACTGCATCTGACTCCTTCAGTTTGAAAAGTGTACCCTAAGCTGAATAAAATCATCAGGCTGCTGCATGAATAAAATGAACGACGTTTCCTGGCTGAATGGGTTAGCACTACCATGATCATTTGCCCCGACATTATCCAATTTATTCACCTTCTCGATAACTGACTGAAATTTTGGTAGTCATGGTCGGTGACAGGATGGGGCTTTGACCATAATGGCTTTCAGGTTGGCTCTCATGACTGTACAGTTCACATATTTGCCTAAAGATTGTGATTTACACCCTTCCTTGATCAGGGCATGCGTTCTGACGTCGTGCGTTGTGTGAAGTACGGGGGGAGGGGAGTGAAGATTGTCTGTACTCCCTCCCCGCAACAAATTAGTTAATAGAAATAATACGTGTACTCTATTGGATGACGTGGATGTGGACGTATTATAACTACATATTTACACGGCACAGCAATTCCACTATGACACGAGCTGTTGACAATGCTGGTGCTCTTGGGTCTGAAGAAGCTATTTTTTCGATGACAATCCCTACTAAGAAATGAGTTCATTATTCACACACCCGTCCGGCAAGGGAGATACAATAATCCTGGTTAACATCTGTTTATTTCGAAGGTGCCCTGAGGTTTATGAAAAGTCCCAAACACTCCTTGCTAATTAAACAGCCGATGGAAAATATGTTAAATACCATTGTTAAATTTACCAACATTTACAAACAACCACACTGATATATTTCCAGAGGAAGATTTTTGTGATTTGGCGTCGTAGCAGTGGCTAATTGTACACATCATCTCTAAACTCCCACCTTCTCTATGCCCACTACTCCAGTCCCCCTTCCCTACCCCCTCACCTCTTCCCTACCCCCTCACCTCTTCCCTACCCCCTCACCTCTTCCCTACCCCCTCACCTCTTCCCTACCCCCTCACCTCTTCCCTACCCCCTCACCTCTTCCCTACCCCCTCACCTCTTCCTTACCCCCTCACCTCTTCTCTACCCTCTCACCTCTTCTCTACCCCCTCACCTCTTCCTTCTACCCCCCTCACCTCTTCCCTCTACCCCCCTCACCTCTTCCCTCTACCCCCCCTCACCTCTTCCGTCTACCCCCTCACCTCTTCCCTCTACCCCCCTCACCTCTTCGCTCTACCCCCTCACCTCTTCCGTCTATCCTCTCACCTCTTCCATCTATCCTCTCACCTCTTCCCTCTACTCCCTCACCTTTTCCCTCTACCCCCTCACCTCTTCCCTACCCCCTCACCTCTTCCCTCTACCCCCTCACCTCTTCCCTCTACCCCCTCACCTCTTCCCTCTACCCCCTCACCTCTTCCCTCTACCCCCTCACCTCTTCCCTCTACCCCCCTCACCTCTTCCCTCTACCCCCCTCACCACTTCCCTCTACCCCCTCACCTCTTCCCTACCCCCCCACCTCTTCCCTACCCCCCCACCTCTTCCCTCTACCCCCCTCACCTCTTCCCTTTACCCCCCCACCTCTTCCCTTTACCCCCCCACCTCTTCCCTCTACCCCCCTCACCTCTTCCCTCTATCCCCCTCACCTCTTCCCTCTATCCCCCTCACCTCTTCCCTCTACCCCCTCACCTCTTCCCTCTACCCCCTCACCTCTTCCCTCTACCCCCTCACCTCTTCCCTCTACCCCCTCACCTCTTCCCTCTACCCCCTCACCTCTTCCCTCTACCCCTCGCCTCTTCGCTACCCCCTCATCTCTTCCCCCAACCCCCCTCCCCTGTTCCCTACCCCCTCATCTCTTCCCTACCCCCCCACCTCTTCACTACCCCCCCACCTCTTCCCTACCCCCTCACCTCTTCCCTACCCCCTCACCTCTTCCCTCTACCCCCTCCCCTCTTCCCTCTACCCCCCTCACCTCTTCCCTACCCCCTCACCTCTTCCTTCTACCCCCCCCATCTCTCTGCCACCAGTCAAACCTCCCCTACCCTCACACCTCTGCTCTTCACCACTCAGGTTGAATTTTTCCATTGACACGAAGAAATAAGAGGATTTTCGCACGAACAAGCAGGCAGAGGATATTTACACGGCCAGGCAAGCAAAGGATATTTACACCGACACGACAGACGACAGGAGTGGGAAATAATAGCTTTCTCCACAAGTAAAAGGTATTTGAACCATTTTTAAACTTTTTGAAATTTGAAATATTTTTTTCTGAGCCTTTCTCACATCGTACACTTAGTCATGCATTTTGTTTATTGTTAAAAGAGTTATTTTCACACACACACACACACACACACACACACACACACACACACACACACACACACACACACATACACACGCACACACACGCACACGCACACACGCACACGCACGAAACACGCACACGCACCACACACGCACAAGCACAGATCTCTCTCTCTCTCTCTCTCTCTCTCTCTCTCTCTCTCTCTCTCTCTCTCTCTCAAATTTTGCACGAGAGCACTGATAGCTGTGTGTTGGTTGTGACGGTGGTGATGTCTGCGGTGTTGGTGGTGGTGGCGTGTGGTTGTGATGGTGGTGGTAGTACGTGGTTGTGGTAGTGGTGGTAATGTTATGCTGGTGGTTGTATTGCGATGGAGTGTGGTTGTGATGGAGTGTGGTTGTGGTGGTGGTGGTGGTAGTGTGGGTGTGGTGATGGTACAGTATGGCTGTGAAGAACTTAAAGGAAGGATGTGTGGAATGGGAAGGAATTGGGTGACAAGTTGGGGTTAGAAAACATTGACGTAAGTTTGCAATATAATGTTGGTGTTATGGAAAATAAATCTCTCAGGGAAATGCGCTACGAAGCCTCCTATGCCACCCAGAATACGGGACATAGGCTCAGCAGTAGCATATAGTGCATACTTTGGCCTAATTGATATTTGCTCCACAGAAAACGATGGAAACGACGGAGGACGAGATGTCAACCCTGGCCAGCGAGATGGCAACTGCAGGTGAGGGGGAAGGCGAAGCTGCAGCTCCAGAAGACAAGATGGCAACCTCAGAAGACGAGATGGCAACCTCAGATGACGAGATGGCAACCTCAGAAGACATGGCAACCTCAGAAGAAGTTGTGGCAACTACGGAAGAAATGGCAGGTGTAGACGACGAGATGGCCGCTCGAGAACATGGCAAGCCCTGCAGAGGAACTGGTGCAGCGTGTGTTGTAGCTTGTACTGATAGGTGATGTGGTAGGGAGGGTAGCAGCAGCTGTGGCGGCACCTGTATAGCGTTACTCTGGTAGGCATTACATTCCTTAGGCACTTTTGATGTTCCTGTATTACCCCAGGCGATGGAGAGACGGCTGCGAGGGAGAGACGAGAGGGCCGAGAGACCAGGGGAGACCGGAGAGCCTGCAGGGAGATCGGAGCGCCGGACAGGACATGTGACAGGTTGTATTTTTCTTTGTATTTTCCTTTAGGGTATGATTGTGTGTGCATGATTTTTTTTCATTGTGTGTGTGTGTGTGTGTGTGTGTGTGTGTGTGTGTGTGTGTGTGTGTGTGTGTGTGTGTGTGTGTGTGTTTAGTTCCCAGCATACTAGGCTGGGTGTGGCAGGTAGGTGGGTCTGGGGAGGGAGGTGGGGTGGGGGGAGGAGGGAAAGGGGGACTTCCTTCCACTTCCATCTTCCTCTCCGTCTGTCCTGTCTGCCTGTCCTCAGCGCAGCCGAACGTGCTGGGATGGTGTGTCTGTCTGTTAGTGTCTGTCTGCTTTAGTGCTTCTTTCTCTTCCCCACCTTTACTTTTTTATGCGCTTTTTCTTTTTCTGTCGTTCTAGAGTGAGCGTGATGGAGAGAGGGTAGAAGGGCGAGTAGGAGCGAGGGAGCGAGTTGGAGATAGACATAGGACCTACTACATAATATTAATTGCTAAAGGTATCTTGCCCGTATTTAACTGATATACTTTGATAATACTTGAAACATTTGCTCTAGTCCAATACTTTTGTGATATACTTTGAGATACTTTAATATATAAAATCTTCTGCCAGAGTTACCTAACAGCTGCTGCCACTGCTACTTGTATACTTTGTAAATGTATTGTAATTGTAAACTCTTGTAAAACACTAAAGATAATAAAAGAATCAGCTGTATATCAACTTTACTTTGCCTTTTATGGTATTACAAATGACTAAAATACAATATCACAGAAAAAGTAAAGTATGCAAAGAAAGCATACAATGCTATACTCTAGTTCCCAAAGACATGGAACAGAGTACACAGTAGACTCCAGCACAAGTTAACTTGCTGGTATAAACTCTTGGGTATAAAAACCCACAATTCAACTTGGACTTTATACCAGTTCCACCATCTCGAAAAATCCTAAGTCCAAAAAGCACTCCAATTTGGACTTAGGATTTTTTCGAGTGACTGGATCTGGTATAAGTCTTAAGGGCACCAAAACCCTTACTTCGGCTTTAGACTTTATACCCACCAGAGAAGTGGGTATAACGTCTAGGGATATAAAAGCCCTACTTCAACTTAGAAACTGCCTTCCCCGTATCACATGGTATAGTAACACCTCCATCTACCCCACACGACTTATTCTTTACCTTTTTGTTGTCTCTGTCCTCTTCTTCATCACTCGCTTCCCTCTCGCTGCCGCGTATCATCCTCTTTCTCTTCTCTCTTGTACTGATGACCTCCGTAAACCCGGTATCCATATCTATTTCTTCCTCGTTGTCACCCAAGGGGGCCTCCCTTCCCTCGTTCATGGCCATGGCACTAGCCATGTCAGGGGACGTTGGTTTTGTAGTGCATCCGATCAGTTTCAACTCAGCTGTTAAATTACTGTGTGATGAAGCGCTCTGGGAAGCACGTCTGCCTGCCACGGAGGTCAAGGACAGAATTAAGAGGGTGTATGTAGGTGAAGTGGATGGAGGGAGAGGGAGGGTTAGACCGAGGATGAGGTGGAGGGATGGAGTTGAGAGGTATATGAGGGGGGGTGAGTTGGGGGGAGGGTAGTCAAATGATGGGTGACAGCGACTTGGAGGCGTTTTGTCTGCGGCCACTCTTTGCGGGATTAGGGCGTCGGGCTATAGATAGATAGATAGATCTATCGGTGGATAAATCAATAATTATATGGTGTCTCGGTAGGGTCAGGCTCCATATTACCTCACCCTTACCAGCTTACTTCGGCATTTGTCAGGTTAATATACATAATACATTCACTGTTATGTCCATCCATCTCTCTCATTCTCCTCATCTCACCCTGTTTACTCCCCTCTCATCATCATCATCATCATCATCATCATCATCATCATATTTCCCAGTTCTGTATTATATAACCATCTTTTTTTTTTTTTTTTTTTTTTTTTTTTTTTTACATACTACATAAATGTAAGATGTGTTGTACTTCATGAATATAGGATATGGCTGTATGATAGGCCAGCCAGTTGCAAGTAATGGTGTGTGTGTGTGTGTGTGTGTGTGTGTGTGTGTGTGTGTGTGTGTGTAATTCACCGGGTCGGTCAGGATCACTTGATGGTCGTGATAGTCAGCTTTTACCCTCCCGGAAGGGAGCTGAGAGCTCATATAGTCCGATCTAAGGGCAAGGCTGTGACCACACACGCACACACCAGTCCCCTTGCTCAAGGGGGACAGTAACCATTCACTTCGTCAGTGAAAGTTTTCGCAACGTGTGTGTGTATGTGTGTGTGTGTGTGTGTGTGTGTGTGTGTGTGTGTGTGTGTGTGTGTGTGTGTGTGTGTGTGTGTGTGTGTGTGTGTGTGTGTGTGTGTGTGTGTGTGTGTGTGTGTGTAAACTTAACCCATTAGCTGTGGTGGCTTCTCTTCAGTTAACATAAAATCGCTTACTCTATGCTGAAGTATATATACATATATATTTATTTTCCGGTCACAGTGTTCATCTAGCACGTCATATACTGTTCAGTTCTGCCGAGTTGCTCTTAGCTGAACGTATCGATGTAACGTTAACCAAAACAAAATACCGTCTTTGTAACTAATTCGCATCTTACAGTTTCGATATCTAATCTCATTGTTCGTACATCACGATACTTTAGGCAGACAAGAAAATAATCTACCGAAATAGAAAACGCTAGTTACATGGATAACTGATATATTTTTCGTTCCTGGACTAGGCACATTTTACCCCTCTCCTATTCTGTCCTACTTTAGCCTAAACCAACCCATCCTAACCTACTTTTCTCTGCCCTACACTACCCTACCCCAGCCTACCCTGCCCTAGCGTTCCCTACCCTATCCTACCGCTGAGGTCTCCTGTAGGGATACTCGTTCTTCGGTTTTGGCCAGGCTTAGGGAGGTGGAGGAGATTAAGGTGTTGGACATCCGTTCTGGGGGCGGAGAGACTTACAACATTCCTTTGTCTTGTTGTAAACTTTGGTCTACGCTTTCCCTGTCATGACACTTCTCCGGAGTCGATAATATTCCCCATGCAGTGCTGATGTACCTGGATGATAAAGCAGTGTCCTTCCTCCTGAGTCTTATAAATAGAATTTGGAGAGATTCGTCCACTCCTGCTTCTTGGCGGGGGGCTGTTGTCCTACCGTTTCACAAGCCAGGTATTGCAGGTCACCATCTTGGTTTGCGTGGTAGGTTGCCTTTCCTGATTATGGAATTTTTCCGTATTGGTGCCACCTTGTTTCCCTCATATCCTCAAGAGGAGGGAGTGCCTCAAACTAGTGTCCTTAGTGTCACCGTCTTTGCTAAAGTTCAGGAAGATTTTGTTGGCTCTGTTCCGGAGGGAGTGTCTGCCTCGCCGTATCCTCGCTATCTACATCTGTTTGGGTACAGGGTGAAGGCTGCCATGGGGGATGTGGATGTTCCAACCTTTCTTGTTTGTCCTGTGCGTGTACCAAGGATGGCTCCCTGGCTCCTCTCAGGGGTGCAAGCGTGTGTTTACTTTCCTGAGAGAGGGGCCTTTCTTTCCTCACAGGCGGCTCTTTGCTATTTTTTTAGAACATGCTTCCTCTCACAGTGTCACGATTCTCGTATGTACTGATGGATTGAAATCCCGTGAGGGGACAGGCTTGGGTGTTATATTTCCCGATTTCATTCGTGGTAGGAGTCTTCCCCCCATCGTATCTACTTTTATCGCAGAACTTACTGCTATTTTACTCGCAGTCAAGTTGATATTTAGCTTCCCTCCTGTTTGTTATACAGTTTTTAGCGACTCTGCCGATCTCCATTTTGTGTTTTCCCGTCCAATCCTCTTTTGTTGTCTACAGTGTTTTTGAATGGCTGTGCTTGCTAGGGACTGCTTTGTGTTTTTGTACCATTGTGGGCAATGAGCATGCTGACGCTCTGGCAAAGGCTGCTGCCTCTCGCCCAAACTCACCTCTCCCCTGCCTCGCTCAGTGATATTCATCTAACCACTCACTGTTTGCTCCCACTGGCAGAGTAGGTGGGATGCGGTGGGGGCCAACAAAATGTGTGATATTTGTGGGTAAACGGGCCCCTTCATTTGCCGAGGTCTGAATGCAGGTGGGAGACGGCTTTATGCTGGCTCCGAATGGGCCATTCCTGGTTCTCTCATTGATTTTTAATGGAGGACTCTCCCCCTACTTTCTGTGTGGAATGCTTCGTCCCCCTGACTCTTCGGCTTTTGCTGATGGTGTCCACTGTTGGGGAAATGCGCCATCGTTACCTCTCTGAGCACCGGGCAGGAGAGGGATTGTAGTCTTCTGTTGGTACTTGGAGAGGATGCTTGTTGTGGTGGAGGGGGAAACCTTTGCTTGGTGTAGGCAGCTACACTACCGTGTAAAATTTAGTATACAGTGGTTTTAGTGTTCTTAGTGTTTTAGTGTTTTTCTTGTTTTAATTATGAATTGTATTGTGTGTGTGTGTGTGTGTGTGTGTGTGTGTGTGTGTGTGTGTGTGTGTGTATTTCATCTTTTCGAGTGCTTTTATTCTCGTTGTCGTCCGGCGGCATATGACCCTGGTTGTTGTATCGCCAGATTTTATTGTATATACTTATTCAGTTCAATTTACCCTACCCTACTCTTCTCAACCCTACACTAGCCTACCTCAGCCTACACTACCCTACCCTGCCATTGCCGACCCAACTCTACCCTACTTTAACCTATCCTCCCCTGTACAGCCCTTTCACCACTACATTACTTTTCCTGTTTTCTTCTCTTTACCTTCGGATGATTTTCGTCATCTCTACAGTAGAGAGAAATTTCGAACTGGAAGGGTTAAATACTGACATCATCAACCCCATCTCTATCAGGGGATCTCCTAAGCTGAATAAAATCATGCGGTCAGCTAGGACAATGTAAATAAGTTGTTCTCGGCTTGAAAGATTAAATGATTCTGTCCCGTCATCCTAAGAGGGTTTTCTGAAGCTGTAGGATATCGTCAGAAGCTAGCAAAGAGTAAAAGTGACATCTGCAGACCGGGAGCTCAGCGTCCAGCGCTCCGCGGTTCAAGTCCCAGAGGTGGACAGATGTTTTGACATGTAGACGTTACCAGGGCGAAGCTTGGTGGCCTTCCTACCCTTTAATATTCTGGACTAATGGTGGTCTAGCCTCGTGCCCCTGCGCTCCACCTCATAAACAAAAAAAATAAAAATAAAAAGGAAAGCCAAGGGTCATGAATGAACTAAAGGACTGAACTAAGCGGAGAACAAAAATCGTAGAGAAGATCGCCCCAAATTTGATGAGACAGTGTAGTATAACTGAGTGAAATAGGCGTTGGATATGACAGAACTAAACGGCAGTTATACCCACCTCTCTTCTGTACCCTACACTACACTGATTCAGCCTACCCTACCCTACCCAGCCCTACACTACCCTACCCAGCCCTACCCTACCCAGTCCACCACCACCCAGCCCTATCTTACCCTGCCATAACCTATCCTACCCTCCCAAACGCAACTCGACCCATCCCTACCCCATACTGCAAAACCAACCAAACCTTACCCCACCCTGTCAAGACCGACACAATCCTACCCCACCCTGCCAAAACCAACCCAGTCCTACTCCACCCTGCCAAACCCGACCAATCCTTTCCCACCCTGCCAAAAACCGACCCAATCTTACCCCCACCCTGCCAAAACCGACCCCATCCTACTTCACCCGGCCAAAACCGACCCAATCCTACCCTACCCTGCCATAACCGACCCATCCCTACCCTACTCTGCCAAAACCAACCCAATTCTACCCCACCTTGCCAAATGCGACCCAATCCTTGCCCACCCTGCCAAAACCGACCCACACCTACCCTACCCTGTCCAAACCGACCCAATCCTACCTCACCCTTCCAAAACCGACCCAATCCTACCCCACCCTGCCAAAACCGATCCAATCCTACCCCACTCTACCAAAACTGAGCAAACCCTACCCCACCCTACCAAAACCAACTCAATTCTACTCCACTCTGCCAAAACTGACCTAATCATACCCCACCCTGCCAAAACCGACCCAACCCTGCCCCACCCTGCCAAAACCAACCGAAACCTAACCAATACTCTGCCAAAACCGACCCAACCCTTCCCCACCCTGACAAAACCGACCCATACCTATCCCACCCTGCCAACTCTGACCCAATCCTACCCCACCCTGCCAAGACCGACCCATCCCCACCCCACCCTGCCAAAACCGATCCAATCCTACCCCACCCTGCCAAAACCGACCCGATCTTACCCTACCCTGCCATATCCGACCCAATCCTACCCCATCCTGCCAAGACCGACCCATCCCTACCACTCTGCCAAAACCGACCCAATCCTACCCCACCCTGCCAAAACCGACCCGATCTTACCCCACCCTGCCATATCCGACCCAATCCTACCCCATCCTGCCAAAACCGACAGGATCTTACCCCACCCTACCAAGACCGACCCATTCCTACCCCACCCTGCCAAGACCGACCCGTCCCTACCCCACCCTGCCAAGACCGACCCGTCCCTTCCCCACCCTGCCAAGACCGACCCATCCCTACCCCACCCTGTCATAACCGACCCAATCCTACCCCACCCTGCAAAAACCATCCAAGTCCTACCCCACCCTGCCAAAACTATCCCAGTCCTACCTCACCCTGCCAAAACCGACCCAACCCTACCCCACCCTGGCATAACCGACCCAACCCTACCCTGCCCTAACCAAACCAATCTTATCTAACTCATTTTTCACTCTAACACTTTCTTCAGTTTTCTTCATTCTTTCTCCAGACGATTTTCTTCAGCTCTGGAGAGGAAATTTGAATTTGAGGGGTTAGATACAGCCAGCATCAACCCCTTCTCTGTCAGGGGATCTCCTAAGTTGAATAAAATCGTGCGGTCAGCTAGGACAAAGTAATAAATCGTTCTTGGTCTGAAGGGTTACATGATTCTGTCCCGTCATCCTAAGAGGGTTTTCTGAAGCTGTAGGATATCGTTAGAAGCTAACAAAGTGTAAAAGTGACATCCGCAGACCGGGAGCTCAGCGTCCAGCGCTCCGCAGTTCAAGTCCCAGAGGTGGACAGATGTTTTGACGTGTAGACGTTACCAGGGCGTAGTTTGGTGGCCTACCCTTAAATATTCTGGACTTATGGTGGTCTAGCCTCGTGCCCCTGCGCTCCACCTCATAAACAAAAAAAAAATAAAAAGGAAAGCCAAGGGTCATGAATGAACTAAAGGACTGAACTAAGCGGGGAAGAACAAAATCGTAGAGAAGATTGCGCCAAATTTGATGAGACGGTGTAGTATAACTGAGTGAAATAGGCGTTGGATATGACAGAACTAAACGGCAGTTATACCCACCACTCTTCTGTACCCTACACTACCCTGATTCAGCCTACCCTACCCTACCCAGCCCTACACTACCCTACCCAGCCCTACCCTACCCAGCCCTATCCTACCCTGCCATGACCTATCCTACCCTCCCCAACGCAACCATAACCTACCCATGCTTACCCTCGCCTGCCCTAATCGACCCACCTCTATTCAACCCTGCCATAACCGACCCATCCCTACCCTACCTCGGCATAATCAGCCCAATCTAACCTCACTCTGTCAAAACCGACCCGATCCTACCCCACCCTGCCAAAACCAACCCTGTCCTACTCCACCCTGCCAAACCCGACCAACCCTTCCCCACCCTGCCAAAACTGACCCAATCCTACCCCACCCTGCCAAAACCGACCCAGTCCTACCCCACCCTGCCAAAACCGACCCAGTCCTACCCCACCCTGCCCAAACCGGCCCAATCCTACGCCGTCCTGCCAAAACTAACCCAACCTTACCCCACCCGGCCATAACCGACCCAACGCTACCCCACCCTGCCACAACCGTCCCATCCCTACCCTACCTTAACCAAACCAGTCTTATCTAACTCATTGTCCACATTAACACTTTTTTCCATTTTCATCTTTCTTTCTCCAGACGATTTTCTTCAACTCTGGAGAGAAATTTCGTACTGGAGGGGTTAGATAGAGTCACCATCAACCCCTTCACTACGAGGGGATCTCCTAAGCTGAATAAAATCGTCCGGTTACCTAGAACAAAGTAACTAAGTCATTCTCTGTCTGAAGGGGTTATTGTGTCTGTCCCATCATCCCGAGAGGGTTTCTTTAAGCTCCAGGAAATCGTCTAAAGGTAGCAAAGTGTAAACATGACGTCAGCACTTGTTCTAGGCGCCACAGATCGAGTCCCGGAGGTGAAAAAAGGTTTTTATATCATATAGACGTTTTATATTTTATATTTTGCAACTTTCAGAGGCATTTACTCAGCTTTAGGAGTGTTATGGATATGCTCAATCAAACGTATCGAACCTCCCATGTTAGAAAAAATAGCTTACAGAAATGCGTCCTCGTACTGAAGGGGCGGAATGGACAGATCGAGTGACTAAGATATTGAATTATGTATATGACTGGTTTTGTTGTTATTTCTATTATTATTATTATTATTATTATTATTATTATTATTATTTCAGGCAAATGTCCCAGGCTTCTAGACTGGCTGACTAGCGAATATTATTAAGTCTCCCGTGGCTCCGTGCTCCTTCCACTCAAGAGCCTGCACTTCACACATTCCACGCACAAGATGGCGCCACCGCTGCATTCCTGCGAAGACTAGAGGTCAAGAGGACGACACTTGCTTTTTGTTTGTTTGTTTGTTTGCTGTAATTGCTTAAAGTTGTGATCCCTCCAACTTGAATGCTCAGTTGTAACTATAGATAACTAGAATACGATGTTAGTCACGAAGAAGGGCTATGAAAAGATACAGAGCTCGTAGTATTGGCTGGATGAATCACTCTTGCGTGATAATCAAAGACGGTGAATAAAACCCACACTTGTAGACGAAAAATATAATTACCAAACAGTTTCGGTGGACACTGCCACCATCTTCAGTGGTCAAGATAGTGAGAGGGAGTGACATACTGACTATACAAGGGTTCCTTTTTATGCGTGTGTGTGTGAAAGGGTGGGGTAAAGGTTAGGTGGGGTGGGGTAGATTGTAAGCGGGGATTAACCCAAGGGGGATTTTTGGGGGGACATTACCGGACAGGTCAGGTGTAATTCCTATCTGGGTAAAGGTTAGGTGGGGTGGGGTAGATTGTAAGCGGGGATTAACCCAATGGGGATTTTTGGGGGGACATTACCGGACAGGTCAGGTGTAATTCCTATCTGACCTTACCTGTGTCGTAGTCCCTTTCTGCTACGACACAGGTAAGGTCAGATAGGAATTACACCTGACCTGTCCGGTAATGTCCCCCCAAAAATCCCCATTGGGTTAATCCCCGCTTACAATCTACCCCACCCCACTTAACCTTTACCCCACCCTTTCACACACACACACACGCATAAAAAGAAACCCTTGTATGGTCAATATGTCACTCCCTCTCACTATCTTGACCACTGAAGATGGTGGCAGTGTCCACCGAAACTGTTTGGTAATTATATTCTTCGTCTACAAGTGTTGGTTTTATTCACCGGCTCGTAGTATTTTTTTCTTTTAACTAAGATACATGAAATAAGCGGCAAAAATACGAAAATACGAGCTTACTTAATGTAAATGAATTATAGTACGTTCAAGATGGAGGGAAGGCATTTTGTATTTTGTTTGTGATGTTATAGTGTCTCTCAGGATCCTAGGATCCTCTCTCGGCTGAACCAAATTGTCTGGCGTCAGCTGGAACATGATGCTAGAGTTATGTCGGTCGTGAGGGGGTTAATGGTGACGGTATTGACACTGTCAGGCTCCTAGGACTCACTCAGTCGAATAAAATCGTCTGAGTCAGCTGAAATGGGGTACTAGAGTTGTCCCGAGCATCACTCAGGGGATTAAGATTCTTAACCCTCTGGTGCTTGGGACAACTCTAGTATTCCATTCCAGCTGACAGACGATTTTGTTCGGCTGAGTGAGTCATAGGAACCTGACAGTTACTACACTGTCACCATTAACCCCCACATGACCGGCATAACTATGGTATATCATGTTCCAGCTGACGCCAGACAATTTGGTTCAGCCGAGTGGGTCTGGGGCCTGGGGGGCACTAAATGAAAATATCCAAAAAATATTAAAGGGGGGGCTATATCAATTTTGCCACAGGAGGTATACCAAAATTGGACTTTATAATAAAACCCCCTCCTCTCTCACTCCCTGTGTTTTGTATATGTCCCTCTCTGTCTGCCTGTGGTGTGTCTGTCCCACCCTCTGTGTGTGTGTGGTGTGTCTACTGTGTGAAAGTGGCTGTGGCTATGTACGTATCTTGGTGTGTCTCTTGATGTCTGTATGTATGTAAGTGTCTTGGTGTGTGTGTGTGTGTGTGTGTGTCTTCATGTGTGTATGTAGGTAGTAGTGTAAGTGTCTTGGTGTGCTTGAGCTGAAGTGTAAGTATGGGGCCTTGTGGTTTTAAGGAGAGCCTGCTACGCAAACTTCCCTCAGCCACATTTTAAAGAAACCTCTATCACACCGGGAGTTGAACCCCGGTCCTCCTGATCAGCAGGTCAGCACCATGCTGACCATACCACCGCGCCCCCATTATGATACCGGCTAAAACTTCTACTGTATTTTATTTCTTTACATGTTACAAAAAATGGGAAATTGAACTATCATGCACAGACTAAACTAAATTGTCAGGTACCTATTAATGTCGCTTTAGGAGGAGATATTTCAAAAATTCCTGAGCTACTTGGAATACCTAAGCCTGCAGTTTAATGCTAATCATGAACAAGTGCTATGGAAAGAATATAGAGCAGTTGCTACTTATATAAAGGGAGAAAGTAAAAACTGGAACTTAACTGCTAACCAACGGCAGGACTTAAACGATTAACCATATATTACATAAACTTAACACACTGAGTGACACAGAAACTAAACATATGATACAAATTCTTTAATGAAACTTATAATGAGAGTACAAATGACAAAATATACACTGCACAGGAAGACAGTACAGTACTCATACCTTCTATGAGAACTCTGAGAATGAAAGCCTATCTGTTGTACCGATTTATAAACGGAAGAGATGAATCGCTAAATTTGATCCACAGTAAAAAAAAATAATAATAATAATGAATACATAAAACAATAAAGACAAACCATATAGACTACATGTCCACCCTAAACTGACAAAAACCTGGCATCTCTCCACCTTGAATGCTGAGCTGTTTCTAGAGATAAAGACTAGATTATCATGCAAATCACAATGAAGATCTATGGGGAGGATGCAAAACCATAATACTGTCTTATTCTGCCACTTAGATACAGGAACTAAGCAGCAGAAGGACTAAAATTTGTCAAGGTGAGCCAACTACAATGACACAGATGAAGTCTGAGATTATATAATGTGCAGTCATAAACTGATTTCATCATTCAGTAAAGATTACAAAAGGAAAAGCTATCAAATCTGAAAGTATAAGTACTATACAAGATATGATTAACCTTGTACATCCATATTCTGAGATATGCTTCCTATATCATAGCCTACACACAAATTCATCCCCCTCAACAGTAATGGTATATTCCTGCTGTCTCCTGACTTCCAATCAACTTATGAAACCTCTCTCCTAATTACAGTACAGTAATATGTTAATGAAGGCTGCTAGTAATTACCTTCAGTATGATAATTCTTATTTAAAGGTAGCAGCAATGGCTAATGAAGGATGTAAGGTATGCAGTCCTTCCAGTTCAATATACTATATCTCCAATCAGGCTTTATCCAGTGTCTCTCCTACACATGTTAAAGAATGTCATATGGGACTCTAAGTTTGAAAAGTCTCTCCTATGCTGATTAACATAGTTTAAAGGTAACAAGAATGGCTTAATGAAGCCTGTCCCTAACCCCTTCAGTCCAAAAGCTCTCCTATCAACCTTTAATTACTTTCCTACTGAACAGGTTCCTGAAGGTTGTAATGTGACCCTTCCAGTTTGAAAAGTCTTACCCAAGCTGAATAACAGTCTTAAATTAGCAAGAATAAAGGCTAATCATTGGAGCAGTTTGTGCCCTGTAATCCAAAAGATGTAGTTATATTCTCATTTTACTATCTATTTCTACCACCAGACCATCATATCTAAATTGAGACAGACATATAGTACTGTATTAAAGGGATTAATGGAGGAAGAACAGGACTGAAGAGTATTGTATCGGTGCTGTAATAAGAAGGGGTAGGACTTTGGGCTATGTTTGGTGTCCACTGTTTGGTAACTCTGCAAGTGTATTCTGATCATTACTTGTTCGCTTTAACACAAGTCTGCCTAAGGAGTCTTTCGTACTGTACACATGGTGCTAAGAGGGACTCCTTCGTGTGGTGGGACTGATATAATCATGTGGCTTAACTACAGTACAAGGTAATACAAAATTATGTCCCTCACCACCCTCTTTTTCCCCCAGACCAGTTTTGGCGCCAGCAGTCCACCAAATTCACATTCAGATAAGCCTACGGTTACTACTGCTGGTTCAATACAACCTGCCAAATCCGAACATCCAATTTCCAAAATATTTTTTCATGATATAGAGGGGTGTTGATATCATGTCCTCACACATTCAAGGTATAACTGAAGACTGAGTTCTTTTGTGGACATGTTTAAGAGCAGATAATAAGTTACTAATGCAAGTGCTTCAGTTTACTTATTGTTCTCAATTGCCTTGACTACATTATTTGTTTCACAAGTCATTTCTCACAGCCGCCATTATGATTCCACTTTCCAAAATGTTCCATTTTGCATAAAGCCTTTGGACCTAGGCATTTTGGATCTGAAAGGTTGTACTGTACACCTACTACTACTGTTCTTTTTAGATGGATACAATAGTTTACATATCTATTATCATTATCATTGTGGTAGGTGGTGGCGACCATCATCCACTCTCTTGATGTAGTGCTGCCTACTCCTTCCTTAGTCTTTATCATTCTTTTTCTGTGCCTGCCCTCCTCTCTTCCTATTTCTCCCATCTTTCCTGTCACTTCTTATTGCTTTTCTTTCCTTTACATGTGGCTTTACATTGAGTGACAAGCCAAATGGTTTCCTGTAAACCAGGAAACCATTTACAACGCTGGGTGGTAACCATATAACCAAACCATACGTGCTCCCTACGTGTCAACAAGTGGGTTGGTGGAGGCTTAGTGCCCCTACCCGTAAAACAAATAACTCAAAGTCAAATGGCCACCCCTTGCGGGATTGTGGCGTCTGGCAATAGATAGATAGATAGTTAGATAAAAAATACAGTCTCATCATACTTCTTTCACGGTGTAGGATCCTGTGGCTAGGCTAACCTAGTCCAATACATGTAAGGGTAGATGACCTGTCTACATCCCTTGGTGGTGTTAAAAAAAAAAAAAAAAGATCCAATTGCTTCTCGGGGACAAAGCCATGCATGGATGTCATTCTGACTGGGCGTTCTAACCCCTAGATGTCCTTTTCCGGTCACATGCCCTTACTGGCACCAACCTGTGTCATTGTAGGGTATGGGGTATGATGCATAAAGTGCATGTATAGCAGTGAAGAGCAGGTAGTTATAAAAATGTTTGGCAGAGTATGCTGGCCTACCCTCTATGTTAGTGACACTGAAAAATGTCAAGGGGGAGCTCCAGCTCTCCCTATCACCAGCTTTTCCACTTTCCTTGAGAGTACAGTACTGCCCTCACAGGCTGGTACCATACTACAGCCTGCTCCCGATAATAATTATAATAATAATTCATTATAATAAAGGACATGGTAATTGGAACTTGGAATGTAAGGGGAGCGAATGATGAGGTGAAAGAGAGAGAGATTGTCCGGGTGCTCGAGGGTGCGAAAGTGGATGTATGTGGAATATCTATCTATCTATTGCCAGACGCCTCAATCCCGTTTGGGGTGGCCACAAACAAATCGCCTCCAAGTCGCCCTGTCCCTCGCCATTTCACTGCCCTGCTGCCAACTCACACCCCCCTCTCTCCTATACCTCTCCACCCCATCCCTCCATCTCATCCTCGGCCTCCCGCTCCCTCTTCCCCCCTCCACCTCACTCACATACACTCTCTTCATCAGTCTGAAACAAAATGGAGAGGAGATAGTGTGAGAGAATGGGAGTATGGATGGGGTATATGTGCAGGAGTAGGTGAGAATGAGAGGGCAAAGGAAGGAGTATATATTGTTGTGAGTATAAGATGGAAGAGGAGCATAAGACAGTATGGATCAGCTGGGTCAAGGATTGTGTGGGTAAAGTTGAAAGTTGGAATACAAATGTGGGCGATTGTGTGTGTGTATGCACCAACGCAAGATCGTGCTAGAAGAGTGAGAGAAGAGTTCTGGACAAATGTAGAAGTGTGCATGGAAAAGTCTGGAAGGAATGACATAGTGTTTTTGATTGGTGATATGAATGGTAAAGTTGGGAATGTGAAGGTGGATGGAATAGTTGGTGAGCGGGGTGTGCCTGCTGAGATAGATGAGAATGGGAGTGCGTTAGTGGACATTTGTGCTGGGAGGGGGTTGGTGATAGCCAATACCCTCTTCAGGCATAAAATGATCCGCAGGTATACATGGCGAGTGATGAGAAGGATGGGTGGTGAACTGAATGAAAGGAAGGCAATGATTGATTATGTGTGTGTGGATGAAAGGATGCGAAGATGTGTAAAGGACGCAAGATTGTATAGAGGTTGGGGGAGTGGACTTTCTGACCACTACTTGGTGGTGGCCAGAATTAGGATTCAAGTAAGATGGAGGAATAGAAGAAGGGAAAGACGAGAGGAAGGAGTAGTTGCAAGGAGAGTGGAAAGGTTACAAGAGGATGAGAAAAAGGCAGAGTATAAGAGAGAAGTGGAGGAACGATTGGGCAAATATGAATTGGAGCAGATGGGAGACGTGGAAGGTGTGTGTAGGATATTTACAGAAGAAATATGTGCAGCATGTGATGTGGTGTGTGGAAGGAAGAGAAGACAGAGGGGGGTGCAAGGAATGGCGTGGTGGACTGAAGAGGTGAGACAGGCTGTGGCACAAAATAAGAAAGCATACAATGAATGGATGAGAAATAGGGGCGTGGAAGAAGTTGAGAGGCGGAAGAGAGAGTTATATGTAGAAAGAAAGAAAGAGGTTAAAAGATTAGTAAGAGAGAGTAAGAAGAGAGTGGATGAGGAATTTGGAAGGAATTTGAGTGTAAAGTGGAGGGACTGTAAGAAAATGTTCTGGAAAGAGGTGAAAAGAGTAAGACAGGGTGGAAGTGAAGTTAGCAGGGGAGTGAAAGATAAAAATGGTAGATTACTAGTGGAGAAGGGAGAAAAAGTGAGCAGATGGAGAGAACACTTTAAGGAATTGTTTAACATAGAGGATGGAAGTAATGCAAGTATAAGTGGCTGGGGAATGGCTGGGAGGAGGAGGGAGGTGAGAAGACAGGAAGAAATCAGTAGGATAGAAGTTGTGGAAGCAATGAAGAAAGTTAAATCTGGGAAAGCCCCAGGAATTGATGGAGAGTGTGGTGAAATGCTGAAGCATGGGGGAGAGATAGTAGTAGAATGGATGTGGAAGATGTGCAGATTGGCCTGGGAGGAAGGTAGAGTCCCGGAGGATTGGAAGTCAGGTATAATTATTCCCTTGTACAAAGGAAAAGGGGAAAAAGAAGTGTGTGGTAATCAAAGGGGCATTTGTCTTCTCAGTATAATAGGAAAAGTGTATGGTAGGATACTTATTGACAGAGTTAGAGAAAGAACAGAGAAATTAGTTGGAGAAGAACAGGGAGGCTTTAGGAAGGGAAGAGGTTCTGTAGATCAGATATTCATTCTTAGATCTTGAGTGGAAAAGTTTCTATAGAAGGGAAAGAAGTTGTATGCGGCTTTCATGGATTTGGAGAAAGCATATGACAGGGTGGATACACAAGGATTGTGGAAAGTGTTAAGAATATATGGAGTAGATGGGAAGTTGTTGAATGCTGTGAAGAGTATGTACGATGGTGCGAAGGCTGCAGTGCATGTGGATGGTGAACTAAGTGAATTTTTCTCTTTGAAAGTTGGGTTGAAACTGGGATGTGTTATGTCTCCATGGTTGTTCAATCTGTACATGGATGGGGTAATAAGAGGTACAAGGTAGGGTAGTGGATGTTGGAGTGGCCCTGGTGAAAGAGGATAGTGTCTGAAAACTCCCTGTACTGTTGTTTGCAGATGATACTGTGTTGTTGAGTGAAGACGAAGGGGAGCTGCAAGGCTTGGTGGATGAGTTTGGGAGTGTGTGCAAGAAACGGAATCTCAAGGTGAATGTAGGGAAGAGTAAAGTGATAGTCTTTGAGAGAGGTGAAGTCAGTGAATGTACAGCGAGGTTGGATGGTGAGGAATTGGAAAATGTGAGTACGTTTAAGTACTTGGGTAGTGTGATGAGTAAGGATGGAGGTTTGGAGGGTGAAGTGCTTGAAAGGGTACAGCAGGGAAGAAAGGTTGCTGGTTCTTTGAAAGCAGTGATAAGAAACAGGGAAGTGAGCATAGAAGTGAAAAAGTTACTACATGACTGTATTGTGATACCAACTCTAACGTATGCAAGTGAAGCTTGGACGTTGTTGGAAGGACACAAGTCAAGAGTGAGAGCAGTGGAAATGAGTTATTTAAGAGGAGCCTGTGGAGTCACATGGAGAGACAGGCTGACGAATGAGGATATAAAGGAGCGTTGTGGTGTGGATGTGTATGTGATAGGAAGCGTTATGAGAACACACTGAGGTGGTTTGGCTATGTGGAGAGGATGGAGGGTGAAAGACTGACGAAGAGAGTGTATGTGAGTGAGGTGGAGGGGGGAAGAGGGAGGTGGAGGCCGAGGATGAGATGGAGGGATGGGGTGGAGAGGTATATGAAAGACGGGGGTGTGAGTTGGGAGCAGGGCAGTGAGATGGCGGGGGACAGGGAGACTTGGAGGCGATTTGATTGTGGCCACCCCAAACGGGATTGAGGCGTCTGGCAATAGATAGAGATAGATAGAAGATTAAATAACTAAAGCTAACACTGATTTGAACTAATACACATCTGGTCCACAGGTCGTTCTGGAGTCTGCTGCCTTGACGCTGCTTCCTTGCCACACTTGTCATACCCTGCTGAAGTTTGATCTGCCCTGCCGTGAGAAGCCTGACGGTGGTGTGGTGTCTTCCCCTACTCTGAGATGCCTGGTGGTGTGGTGGTTGCGGTGGCGGCGGCGGCAGCGGCGGCGGCAGGGTGTCGTATCTTCCCCAGCCGTGAGATGACTTGCTGCTGCTGCTGGTGATCTGCCCTGACCTGCCGAGAGAAGCCTGGTGGTGATGGTGTGATCTGCCTTGCAAGTCGGGTCGCTCCCCTCCAGGATGTTCTGTGGACAAATGCTACTTTTGAATGCATATTTTATATTGCTGTCTCTGTTAATGTATTCTATACTGAAGTGTTAATAATGAAAACTTAAATTTTCTGTCTTGTTTCATTACCTTTTAAACTATGGCTTTGACTTAATATAAGTGATAAGTATATTGCGCTCTGCAGTCTTGTGTGTTCTGGGGACGGCTTTTGTGATGAGCTAAGACATTCTGATCGCTTCACCAAATTACTACTCAGCCTTGTGATCGTGGACATAAAAGATTATACAATACAATGATATACAGCTAAGCATAAAAAAGGTTATGGGAATTCTCCACCATGCAATCAGTGGACCTAAATTAAAGCCTATATTATAAAGCTAAGCCTGAAGAGGATTGTGGGAAATAGATAATGATGCAGGGTAGACACTGGTAATGTTCACTGAGCCGTGCCCGCAACACACAAGAACTGGGTGGCGTAATATATGGACCACCTTGTATAATGAGAGGCCGTAAGTGTGTGCTGACCCACAAACTTGCCATCAATGCCCCGTCATAACTATTATTGTGTCTTGTAGGAAGCACAAAGAAAACAGGCCACAGAATACCTCCTTGTCTCTTGTTCCTCCTACACAAACATACACGCCTTTCACTTTAACTTGGCACAGAGTTTTATTTAAAGCATACCAGAATGTCAGGCAGATCAGTAGCAGAAGTAGACAATACTACAGCCCTACATTCTTTCCACAGCACTCATTCGTGACTAGCATCATATTCTAGTGATAACTATCGCTACTACTCAGCAAATTGTATGGAAACTATAAGCTATCTGTCTATCCATCTATCTATAGCCAGACGACTTAATCCCGTAAGAGGTGGCCACAAACAAGTCGCCTCTATGCCACCCTGTCCCCTGTCATTCTGCATCACTCCCCCTAATTCACACACACCCTCTCTCATATACATCCCAACTCCATCCTCCACTTATAAGTAATACATTAAAACAGCCGTGAATTACTGTCGCACAAGCTGAGCCCTAATCTTACCCAACACAAACACGAAGAAGCTTTAAAGAACAGAAAACAATACCTTGATAGCAGAAGACACTAAGACCAAAAGTTCTGATAGCCTACACCAAGAAACATAACTAATTTCAGTCAGAGACCAAGTGAATATGAGAGGCACACAGTTCATCACTTCAGCTCAAGATCCGTCCCACCTTTGTAACCTTATGTTGCATCATCCTCTCCACAAAGAAACAAAATCGAACAACCGCCCAACACTACACAGAGTATCTTTGCAACATATCCCCTCCTCCACCCGACTCTACACTTCCCAGACACATTCACAAACTCACAAACACCCTAGCCAGCCAAAACTTTCTGCCAAACACATACATAAACACACAGACACCCCAGCCAGCCAAAACTTTCTATACCAAACACACATAAACACACAGACACCCCAGCCAGCCAAAACTTTCTATACCAAACACATATATAAACACACACACACCCCAGCCAGCCAAAACTTTCTACCAAACAGCATCCTTCATGTGCCACCACCAGACATACACCCTTCAGACACTACCGAACCCAGAGACACGAGTACACCAACCTTCCCTGCTACAATACTAGCACAAAATATAACACACATACAATCCCCTGTGATCATACTGCAAAGTGGCACCCCCACACCACAGCACACCCACTCACTTCCTGCACCACACCACCACAACACAGACAATCCTTCAACATAACACAGGGTTCACATCCATAGGAGCCTAAGATGTAACAAGAACAACAACAACAATTCAGGCCAAGTTAAAGTGAAACGAGTCTAGTTACGAAAGGAAAATTATTTCAAGTTATTTTGTAAGCGCTTCGGGTACACAAAGTTACAAGGCCACAGGGAACGAACTGCATACCGAGGGTGTAATACTACGGCGGCTTAGGGGGCTTTATACCACCTTTTCTTCAGTGATTTATTGTTCAACCGAGCGAGCGTTGAGAGCAAGCAAGCGAGAACACTATATGACATGGTATAATAGGGTGGCAGAGAAATGAGCCAAGACTGCGTTGTCTAGAAAACTATTAAAGCCACAACAGATGTATGGACATCATTAGAAACCTAGTAAAAAAAATAATAGGAGTTACTTGAGTGACTTTTCTCAAAACTTACCGCGGCAGTTCTGATAAAAGGAAAATAAACGTACCAAACTGAGCACCAGAACCGAGTTATTTTAGTTTTTAAAACTACTGCTGATCTGTTCAGACAGCTGGAAAGCTTATGAAGAAGCAATTGATACTAAAGTTAAATAGACTTAGCTTTTAACATCAAGCGAGATGGATGGATGGATGGATGGATGGATGGATGGATGGATGGATAGATGGACGGATGGGTGGATGTGGAATCGTGGATGCTTGGACCGATGGTAGAGTTCCTGTTGTTTCGTCCCTCCACCTGCCGACAAAAATCATCATCAATATCATCATGATCATAATCATCATCATAATCATCATCATCGTAGTTGTCGTCCTCATTACCACCATCATCATCATCATCATTATTTACACCGGCATTCTCATTATCATTACCATTCTCCTCCTCCTCATCATCATCATCATCATCATATTATCATCATCACCTACCTTTCTATCTATATCTGTTTATCTATAGCCAGACGCCTTAATCCCCTAAGGGGTGACCACAAGCAAATCGCCTTCATGATGTACTGTCCTCTACCATTTAGCTCAAGTATCCCAGTCATATGTTTCTACTCTTTCCCTCCATCTCATCGTCGGTCTCCCCCTCCCCCCTCTACCCTTCCAACTCTACCCTTCCAAGTGCACTCTTCTGGTCATTTTCTTATTCGCCATCCTCTCCACATGGCCAAACCATCTCGAAGTGTTTCTCTTAACGCTTTCAGTCTCATCCACATCGGCATCACAACGCTCCTTCATCTGCCCATTTGTCTGTCTGTCTCTCTATGAAACTCCACATGCTCCTCTCAAGTAGCTCATTTCCACCGCTCTCACTCTTGACTTGCGTCCTTTCAATAAGATCCAAGCTTCACTTCCATACTTTAAAGTGGGAATCACAGCATGCAGTGCCCTTTTTTTTTTTTAACACTTTCATCCTCAGTTCCCTCTTCCTAATCACTACTTTTTAGAGAACAAGCAACCCTCCTTCCCTGATGTATCATTTCTGTCACTTCATCCTCTAATCATCCATCCATATTCACCATATTACATAAATACTTAAATGCACTCATATTCTTCCATTTCCTGGCTATGCAGCCTCACTGTGCATTCTGTAACCTCATACGTTGAGATGTTAAAGCATCAACACCATCAGCATCAACATCATTATCACCATCAATATCATCACCATCAACCTGTGACACACCACTGCATGATAAGGACCCTCTCACCTTTCTCCACTCTGATCCATTGATTCTTAGCCTGTTCCGTCCTTGCTCGGTAGATTTGCATCATATCATCTCTCTATCTTGTTCTCTGTGCACCTCTTCTTCTCACTCCATCTCTGGCTTGCCATTCAGTTACGCTCGCTCTCCTTCTGTTATCTCTTCTGTGAAAGACGTGACCTGAGGTGTGTGTGTGTGGAGTTACCTGGAAACTAGCTCAGAATTACTAGATGCAGGAGCTTCAGGACCCTTTGGTTTATCCCCTTGGTGTGGTGTGGTGTGGAAGGGTGGTTGGTGTGGTAAAGTTTGGGGTGGTGTGGTGTGGGGTGGTGTGGTGTGGGGTGGTGTGGTTTGGGGTTGGGTGGTGTGGTTTGGGGTTGTGTGGTGTTGGGTGGTGTGGTGTGGGGTTTTGTGGTGTGGGGTTTTGTGGTGTGGGGTTTTGTGGTGTGGGGTTTTGTGGTGTGGGGTTTTGTGGTGTGGGGTTTTGTGGTGTGGTATGGTATTGTATGGTATGGTATGGCGTGTTGTGGTGCTGTGCGGCTTCACTGTCCCTAAAATCTAGAGGAATGTAGAACCTCGTTCGAAAATCATTAGTGAGAAGCAGATGGACATGGCCGCTCTTTGATGTGCCCTGATAAAACGTAAACAAAACGTGTGTTGCATCCTCACAACTAAACCAATATAAATAAGGATAATTATTCCATTTAAATCATTCACGGTCCAGAGAAAGACCAAAACTGAGCTACTATTTCGGACACACATCCATCCCTTTCCTTGCGATAAATAAAGAGACAGTGAACAATGATTTTTGAAACCCATTGAGTGACCTTAGGAATCCAGTATGTTTTTTCAGAATATAGTGTAAATGTTTAGTATTTGTATGGCCAAGAAGAGCAATATCCCTGACCTCATTTGCACTCTTATGATATAAATAGTTCGAGTGTGAGGGAAATGCTGTACACACGCACGCAAATACACACAAGCATGCGCGGACACACACACACACACACACACACACACACACACACACACACACACACACACACACACACACACACACACACACATTCTCTCTCTCT